>NW_022589787.1:4802302-4804715 GCF_004348235.1 Phoca vitulina | reverse complement strand
AAATGTCTGTTCATGTCTTCTGCCCATTTCTTGATTGGATTATTTGTTCTTTGGTTGAGTTTGATAAGTTCTTTATAGATTTTGGATACAAGCTCTTTATCTGATATGTCATTTGCAAATATCTTCTCCCATTCTGTCGGTTGTCTTTTGGTTTTGTTGACTGTTTCCTTTGCTGTGCAAAAGGTTTTTACCTCGATGAAGTCCCAATAGTTCATTTTTACCCTTGCTTCCCTTGCCTTTGGCGATGTTTCCAGGAAGAAGTTGCTGCAGCTGAGGTCAAAGAGGTTGCTGCCTGTGTTCTCCTCAAGGATTTTGATGGATTCCTGGCTCACATTTAGGTCTTTCATCCATTTTGAGTCCATTTTTGTGTGTGGTGTAAGGAAATGGTCCAGTTTCATTCTTCTGCATGTGGCTGTCCACTTTTCCCAACGCCATTTGTTGAAGAGACTGTCTTTTTTCCATTGGACATTGTTTCCTGCTTTGTCAAAGATTAGTTGACCATAGAGTTGAGGGTCAATTTCTGGGCTCTCTATTCTGTTCCATTGATCTATGTCTGTCTTTGTGCCAGTACCATACTGTCTTGATGATGACAGCTTTGTAATAGAGCTTGAAGCCTGCAATTGTGATGCCTGTGACCGAGTGTTTCTCTCTGGCACATGACCCCATTTGGAGTCTCCAAACCCAGCAGATTCCTGTGGTACACTACCACACCGCTCCTCCTGGGTGAGGAAGGGGAGTCTCCCCAGATCTGCTGCTTGTTGGGTCCCTGCTCAAAGAGTAGTGGCCCGACTGTGCTGCGAATCATGGTTTATGGCAACCCCAAGCTGAGAGCCCACTCCTCGGCTCTGTCTTTGCAACTGGCTTCTCTACTCCGATACCTGGGAGCTCTGCCACACTCAGGAACCCCCGGTCTTTCTGTGACCCCGAGGGTCCTGAGACCACACTGTCCCAGCGAGGGTTCCACCCCCACTTAGCCACTGGAGCAACGTCCCTCATCAGAACAGACTTCTAAAAGTTCTGATTTTGTGCTCCACTGCTCTATCACTTGCTGGTAGCTGGCTGACAGAGGCTCCCTCCCCCCTCCCTCCCTCCTTCCCAACTTTGGGAAGTTGGTCTAACTTCCCAAATATTGCCTCAGGTTCACTTCTCCGCACATCCTACCTTCCAGAAATTGGTCGCTTTTCTGGTCATAGGATTGCTGCTATTCTTTTCTTCGATCTCCTTTTGAGTTTGTAGGTGTTCAGAATGGTTTGATAACTATCTAGCTGAATTCCTGGAATGAGACGAAATTTAGGTCTCCTACCTCTGCCATCTTGCTCCTTTTCCCCTCTTGCCTTATTCTTGATCATAAAGGAAAGCTTCAAGTTTCTTTACATTAAGTATGTTGTTTACTGTTTTTTGTAGATATATTTTTCAAGTTGAGGAATTTCCCCTCTATCCCAATTTTCTTTAAGTTTTTATCATGAGTGGGTGTAGAATTTTGCCATATATTTTTCTGCATCAGTTGATATGATCATATGATTTTTCCTCTTTTGCCTGTTAATATGGTAGATCATATTGATTGATGTTTTTATTAGCTTTATTGATATATAATTAACATCATATAATACATCCATTTAAAAGGTATAGTTCAATGGTTTTTACTATATCTACTCAATTGGATGACCATCACCACAGTCAATTTTAGAGCATTTTCACTAACCCAAAATGAAACTCCATATGCATTGTCACTCATTTTCCTTGGATTTTTCTCTCCTCCCTTAATGACAAACACTAATCTGTTTTCTGTCTCTATAGATTTGCCTATTCAGAAGATTTCATATACAAATGGAATCAGGCAACATGTGCTCTTTTGTGACTGGCTTCTTTCACTTAATGTTTTTAAAGTTCATCCCTGTCATAGTATGTATCATTACACTATTTATTTTCATTGTTGAATAGTATTATATCATATGGATATACCACATTTTATTTATCCATTAATCAGTGATGGACACTTGGGTTGTTTTTACTTTTTGAGTATTATGAATAATACTTTTATAAAAAATGTACATGTTTTTGTGTGGGCAGGTGTTCCATTTCTCTTGGTTATCTACCTAGAAGTAGAATTACTGAATCATACAGTAACTGTATAGTTAACATTGATCAATTTGTGAATACTGAACTAGTTTTGCATCTCTGGAATAAACTATACTTGGTCATGGTGTATATTATATATTGCTGAATTTCCTTTGCTAATATTTTAAGGATTTTTGGTTTGTAATTTTTCTTTTCCTCCTTCCCTCACTTCCCCTCCTTCCCTTCCTTCCTCCTTCCCACCCTCCCTCCCTCTCTGTCTCTCTTTTCCTTCCACCCTTTCCTTCCTTCCTACCTTCCTTCCTTCCTTCTCTTTCTTCCCTTTCTTTCTTTCTTT
>NW_022589787.1:4780225-4802292 GCF_004348235.1 Phoca vitulina | reverse complement strand
TCTTTCTTTCTTTCTTTCTTTCTTTCTTTTTCTTTCTTTCTTTCTTTTCTTTCTTCTTTTCTTTTTCTCTTTCTCCCTTCCCTTCCCTTGCTTTCCTTTTGCCTTTCTCTTTCCCTTTCCTATAGGCCTCTGTCTGATTTTGGTATAAGGGTAACACTAACCTCATAAAATTACCTCGGAAGTGTACCTCATCTTTATTTTCTGGAAGAAATTGGGTAGAATTGGTGTTAATTCTTCTTTAAATGTTTGGTAGCATTTTTCAAATAATCATCTGGGTCTGGAGATTTGTATTTTGGGAATTTAAAAATATAAATTCAGTCTACTTAATAGTTACAGGATTATCCAACTTATCTATTTTATTTTTTCAAATTTTAAAAAATTTTTAAAAATTTTATTTTATTATGTTATGTTAATTACCATACATTATATCATTAGTTTTTGATGTAGTGTTCCATGATTCATTGTTTGCGTATAACAACCAGTGCTCCATTCAATACATGCCCTCTTTAATACCCATCACCAGGCTAATCCATCCCACTATGCAAAATAATTCTATGTTGACAGTTCTTTTGTCTCATTTCTTGAAAAAATATGGTGCCACTTCTTCTGCCTCCACGGTTTCTGTCATTTGAATAATTTTTACCTTATAAGTATGTTGTCATTTCTGCTAGTGGTTTCAAGATTTTTTTCTTTGTCTTTAGTTTTCAGAAGTTTGTGATATGTCTTGATGTGGGTTTCTTTGGATTTATCCTTTTTTTAGTATCGTTAAGTGTCTTGGATCTGTAGGTTTATGTGTTTTGCCAAATTTGGGGAGTTTTCAGCCATTCAAGTATTTCAAGTACTTTTTCAAGTACTTTTCAAGTATTTTTCAAGTACTTTTTTCAAGTACTTTCAGGTACTTCAAGTACTTTCAACTCCTTCAAGTACTTTTTCATAATCTTTGTCTTCTGGGATTCTGATTACATGAATGTTAAATCTTGTTATTATCCCACATGTTTCTGACGTTCTGTTAATTTTTTTTTTTTTTACTCTATCAGATTGGATTTCTGTTGTTCTGAGTTCTTTTCTCACTCCCCCCCCATCTTGTTGTTGAACTCATCTATTGAATTTTTAATTTTGCTGTTGTGTTTTTCACTTCTATTTGGCTCTTCTTTTCTGAGACTATTTCTTTGCTGAGAATTTCTATTTTTTCCCAATGTTCCAAGTGTGTCTGTTACTTTTTGTTGATGTGTTTTTATTTTGATTGCCTTAAAAATCTCAGTCAGATAATTCTAACATCTCTCATCTCAGTGTTGTTATCTATTTTCTGTCAAGTTGAGGTTTTCCTGGTTATCACTGTTGATAGCTGATTTTTTTTTTATTGAAACCTTATGAGTTTCATTGCATATTTTGGGTATTATAAGACTCTATATTCCTATTAGTACATGTTTAACTGGCTTCCTCTGACACCACTCCAGCAGAAGTGCCTGGTACTGCTTCATTGCTTCCAGGTGGGGTTAGAAGCCCAAGTTTTTCACTTGGCCTCAGTTGGCGTCAAGATGAGGAAGGATTCTCTATTATTGCTGGGCAAGGATGAGAACTCTGGCTCCCCACTGGGCCTCTGCTATACCATCCCACATGGAAGAGGGTAGTTCATCTTATTACTTCTAATGACACCATTGGGGGTTTCCTCATTACTGCCAAGCAGTGGTTAAAGTCCTGACTTTCCACTTGGCCTCCTCTGACACCTTAGCAAGAAGGGGGAAGGATTCCTTTTATTGCAGGAAGTTATCTCTGCCCTCACAGGGAGGTGAGGGGTGTGTAGGGAGGAGGTGGGACTCCCTAACACCCAGCAGAGATGAACATCCCAGATCCTCATCAGTCTTTTCTGACACCAGTAGGGATGGAGGCCTGGGCCCCTTATTTTAGCCTGGGGAGGGTAGAGGTTTAGGTACCTCACTTGGCCTTTGCTGTCTTGGGTGGATGTGGATTTGCAGCATTTGGCTGCAGTAAAGCAATTATTGCTTACAAGTTTTTTGTTTTACTAAGCTGTGCCTTAACTGCTCCTTTGGCTAGAAAAAGCAGGCTTTTCTTGGTTTGTGCTTGTTGGTGTTTCCAGGTTGCCAACTTCTTCAGCACCTTGTCTGGGATATATGAGACAAAATAAAAATTCAGGGGCTTCACTGATGTGTCATTTCTTGTGTCCCTGACCAGTTTTCTTTCTTCTCTACCTTTCAGAGTCTTCTAATGGTTGTTTTATACAAAATGTCAGGTTTTTCATTGTATTTAGCAAGAGGAAGAGGGAAAAGTAGGTTTACTCTGTCTTCCTGGAAGCAAAAGTCCTGAGATGCATCTTTTTAAAAATTACTTTAATTAATTAATTTATTTTTAAAGATTTTATTTGAGAGAGGAGAGTGAGAGAGAGCACAAACAGGGCAGAGGGAGAGGAAGAAGCAGACTTCCCACTGAGCAAGGAGCCCAACACAAGGAGCCCCTATCTTTTTAATTTTTTAAATTAAAATGTTAGCAAGGGTGTCGAGAGAGGGAAACCCTCTTGCACTGTAAGTGGGAGTGCAAACTGGTGCAGCCACTCTGGAGAACAGTTTGGAGGTTCCTCAAAAAGTTAAAAATAGGGATGCCTGTGTGGCTCAGTCGGTTAAGCGGCTGCCTTCGGCTCAGGTCATGATCCCAGAGTTCTGGGATCAAGCCCCGCATTGGGCTCCCTGCTCAGTGGGGAGCCTGCTTCTCCCTCACTGACTTCCCCTGCTTGTATTCGCTCTCTCTCTGTCTCTCTCTCTGTCAAATAAATAAATAAAATCTTTTAAAAAAAGTTAAAAATAGAACTACCTTACAACCCACTAATTGCACTACTTAGCTATTTGCTTAAAGAATACAAAAATAGATTCGAAGGGGTACATGCACCCGGTGTTTATAGCAGCATTGTCAACAACAACCAAACTGGAGAGAGTCCAAATGAACAGATAAAGAAGATGTCACATATATACACAGTGGAGTATTACTCAGCCATCAAAAAGAATGAAACCTTGCCATTTGCAACAATGTGGACAGAGCTAGAGTGTCTTATGCTAAGCGTAATAAGTCAGAGAAAGACAAATACCATACAATCTCACTCATATGTGGAATTTAGGAAACAAAACAGATGAACATATGGGAAGGGGGAAGAGAAAAAAGGAAAGAGGTAAACAAGCCATAAGTGACTCTTAATGATAGAGAACAAACTGAGGGTTGATGGAGGGAGATGGTTGATGGATGGGCTAGATGGGTGATGGGTATTAAAGAGGGCACTTGTGATGAGCACTGGGTGTTGTATGCAAGCAATGAATCACTGAATTCTACTCCAGAAACCAATATTGCTCTGTATGGTAAATAACAAATTTTTTTTTTTTAATTTTTTTATTTAAATTCAATTAGCCAACATATAGTACATTATTAGTTTAGGATGTAGAGTTCAGCAATTCATCAGTTGCATATAACACCCAGTGCTCATCACATCACATGCCCTCCTTAATGCCCCTCACCCAGTTACACCATCCCCCCCCCACCTCCCCTCCAGCAACCCTCAGTTTGTTTCCTATAGTTAAGAGTCTCTCATGGTTTGTCTCCCTCTCTGATTTCTTTCCATTCCATTTTCCCTCCCTTCCCCTATGATCCTTCATGCTGTTTCTCATATTCCACATATGAGTGAAACCATATAATTGTCTTTCTCCATATCCTTGCCAATACCTGTTGTTTCTTGTGTTGTTAATTTTAGCCATTCTGACAGGTGTGAGGTGGTATCTCATCATGGTTTTAATTTGCATTTCCCTAATGATGAGTGTTGACCATCTTTTCATGTGTCTGTCAGCCCTCTGAATATCTTCTTTGGAAAAATGTCTATTCATATTTAGGTCTTTATGATCATTTAGGTTTTACATCCATTTTGAGTTTATTTTTGTGTATGGTGTAAGAAAGTGGTCCAGTTTCATTCTTCTGCATGTAGCTGACCAGTTTTCCCAACACCATTTGTTGAAGAGACCCCTTTCTCCATTGGATATTCTTTCCTGCTTTGTTGAAGATTAGTTGACCATATAGTTGTGGGTCCATTTCTGGGTTCTGTATTCTGTTCCATTGATATATGTGTCTGTTTTTGTGCCAGTACCATACTGTCTTAATGACTACAGCTTTGTAATAGAGCTTGAAATCCAGAATTGTGAAATCCAGTTTTGTTTTTGTTTTTCAGAAATGCTTTGCATATTTGGGGTCTTTTGTGGTTCTGTACAAATTTTAGGATTGTTTGTTCTAGCTCTATGAAAAATGCTGATGGTATTTTGATAGGGATTGCCTTAAATCTGTAGATTGTTTTGGGTAGTATAGACATTTTTAGCAATGTTTGTTCTTCCAATCCATGAGCGCGGAATGCTTTTCGTTTCTTTGTGTCCTCTTCAGTTTCATTCATAAGTGTTCTGTAGTTTTCAGAGTACAGATCCTTTACCTCTTTAGTTAGGTTTATTCCTAGGTATCTTATGGTTTTTGGTGCAATTGCAAATGGGAGCAATTCCTTGATTTCTTTTTCTGCTGTTTCATTATTGGTGTATAGAAATGCAAGAGATTTCTGCACATTGATTTTATATCCTACAATTTTGCTGAATTCATGTATGAGTTCTAGCGATTGTTTTGGTGGGGTCTTTTGGGTTTTCTACATAGAGTATCATGTCATCTGCAAATAGTGAAAGTTTGACTTCTTCTTGCCAATTTGGATGAATTTGATTTCTTTTTGTTATCTGATTGCTGAGGCTGACTTCCAATACTATGTTAAATAGTAATGGTGAGAGTGGACACCCTTGTCTTGTTCATGACTGCTGGGGAGAGGCTCTCAGTTTCTCCACATTGAGAATATTATTAGCTGTGGGTTTTTGTATAGGGCCTTTATGATATTGAGGTATATTCCATCTATCCCTAGTTTGTTGAGGGTTTTAATCAAGAAAGGATGCTGTATTTTGTCAAATGCTTTTTCTGCATCTATTGACAAGATCATATGGTTCTTATTCTTTCTCTTATTAATGTGGTGTATCACATTGGTTGATTTGCAAATGTTGAACCACCTCAGGATCCCGGAAATAAATCCCACTTGATCACAATGAGTAATTCTTTTAATGTACTGTTGAATTCTTGGGGCGCCTAGTTGGCTCAGTTGGTTAAACATCTGCCTTCAGCTCAGGTCATGATCCTGGAGTCCTGGGATCGATTGAGCCCCATGTCTGGTGTCTGCTTTTCCCTCTGTCCCTCCCCCTGCTTGTGCTCTCTCTCTCTCACTCAAATAAATAAATAAAATCTTTTAAAAAATGTACTGTTGAATTCAATTTGCTAGTATTTTATTGAGAATTTTTGCATCCATGTTCATCAGAGATATTGTCCTGTAATTCTCCTTTGTAGTGGCGTCTTTGCCTGGTTTTGGAATCAATACTGGCTTTTTAGAATGAGTTTGGAAGTTTTCCTTCCCTTTCTATTTTTTTGGAACTTTTTTAGAAGAATAGATATTACTTCTTTAAAGGTTTGGTAGAATTCTCCTAGAAAGCCATCTGGCCATGGACTCTTGTTTGTTGGGAGATTTTTGATTACTGATTCAATTTCTTTGCTGGTTATAGGTCTGTTCAAATTTTCTATTTCTTCCTGTTTCAGTTTTGGTAGTTTGTAGGTCTCTAGGAATTTTTCCATTTCTTCCCTGTTGCCCAGTTTCTTGGCATATACTTTTTCATAGTATTCTCTAATAATTTTATTTCTGTTGTCTCTCCCCTTTCTTTCATGATTTTATCTATTTGGGTCTTTCTTCTTCTCTTTTTCATAAGTCTAGCTAGGGGTTTGTCAATTTTGTTAATTCTTTCAAAGAACCGTCTCCTGCTGATCTGTTTTACTGTTTGTTTGTTTGTTTTTAATTTCTATATCACTGATCTGTTCTACTCTTTATTATTTCCCTTCTTCTGAGGGCTTTACACTTTATTTGTTCCTTGTCTAGCTCCTTTAGTTGTGAGGTTAAGTTGTGTATTTGAGATTTTTCTTGCTGCTTGAGGTGGGCCAGTACTGCAATATTCTTCCCTTTTATGACTGTGTTTGCTACCTCCAAACGGTTTGGACTGTCGTGTTTTCGTTTTTATTTTCTTCTATGTATTTTTTCATTTCTTCTTTAATTTCCTGGTTAACCCATTCATCCTTTTTTTTCCCCTTTGTTATTTTCTTTTTTTTCCTCTTCTGATATAAACCCTTGTTTGGAGGGCTGACTTTCAATAGATCATACTGAGGGAGCTGCCCTGCTACGTACAAAACCCCGACCCAGAAGCAGGTCGTCTACGAATGGTTTAGCATCAGGTTCCCCATGAACATGCATTGCATGACGGGTGAGGGGGCGGCCCCCTTTCTGCCCACACCTCGTTTCCCACATTCATTCTTTAGTAGGGTGTTCTTTAACCTACATTTATTTGTGGTCTTTCTAAATATTTTCTTGTGGTTGACTTCAGGTTTTATAATGCTGTGGTCTGATAATATGCACAGTATGATCTCGATCTTTTTGTATTTGTTGAGGGCTGATTTTTGACTGAGTATGTAATCTATTCTGGAAAATGTTCCATGTGCACTAGAAAAGAATGTGTAGGGGCACATGGTTGGCTAAATTTGTTAGGCTTGGACTCTTGATTTTGGCTTAGGTCATGATCTCAGGATCGTGGGATGGAGCCCAGTGTTGGGCTCTGCAGTCAGCAGGGAGTCTGCTTGAGATTCTCGCTCTCCCTCTTCTGCCCTTCCTCCATGCATGCTCTCTCTTTCTCTCTCTAAAATGAATAAATAAATCTTTAAAAAAGGGAAAGAATTTGTATTCTGCTGCTTCAGGATGAAATGTTCTGAATATGTCTGTAAGTCCATGTGGTCCAGTGTATCATCATTCAAAGCCATTGTTTTCTTGTTGATTTTCTGCTTAGATGATCTGTCCATTGCTGTAAGTGGGGTGTTAAAGTCCTCTACTATAATTGTATTATTTTCAATGAGTTTATGTTTGTTATTCACTGATTTTATTCATTTAGGTGCTACTGTTAGATCTTCTTCATGGACAGACCCCTTAATTATGATATAATGCCCTTTCTCATATCTTGTTATAGTCTTTGGTTTAAAACCTCATTTGTCTGATATGATATTTGTCTTTTTTAAAAAAAATTATGGTTAGTTAGCCAACATATAGTACATCATTATTTTTTGATGTAGTGTTCAATGATTTATTAGTTACATATAACACCCAGAACTCATCACAACACGTGCCCTCCTTAATGCCCATCACTCAGTTACCCCATTCCCCCAACCCCCTCCCTTTTGTAACCCTCAGTTTGTTTCCCAGAGTCCAGAGTCTCTCATGGTTTGTCTCTTTCTCTGATCTTCCCATTCAGTTTTCCCTCCCTTCCCCTATGGTCCTCTGCATTATTCCTTATGTTACATATGAGTGAAACCATATGATAATTGTCTTTCTTTGCTTGATTTATTTCACTTAGCATAATCCCCTCCAGTTCTATCCATATTGATGAAAATGGTAGGTATTCATACTTTCTGATGGCTGAGTAATATTCCATTGTATATATGTACCACATCTTCTTTATCCATTCATCTGTTGAAGGGCATCTTGTCTCCTTCCACAGTTTGGCTATTGTGGACATTGCTGCTCTGAACATCGGGGTGCATGTGCCCCTTCTTTTCACTACATCTGTATCTTTGGAGTAAATACCTAGTAGTGCAATTGCTGGGTTGTAGTGTAGCTCTATTTTTAACATCTTGAGGAATCTCCATACTGTTTTCCAGAGTGGCTGTACCAGCTTGCATTCCCACCAACAGTATAAGAGGGTTCCCCTTTCTCCACATCCTCGCCAACATTTGTTGTTTCCTGTTTTGTTAATTTTTGCCACTCTAACTGGTATAAGGTGGTATCTCATTGTGGTTTTGATTTGTATTTCCCTGATGGCTAGTGATGATGAACATTTTTACATGTGTCTGTTAGCCATTTGTATGTCTTCTTTGGAGAAGTGTCTGTTCATGTCTTCTACCCATTTATTGATGGAATTATTTGTTTTTTTGGATGTTGAGTTCCAGAAGTTCTTTATATATCTTGGATATCATCCCTTTATCTGTAATGTCATTTGCAAATATCTTCTCCCATTCCGTGGGTTGCCTGTTAGTTTTGTTGACTCTTTCCTTTGCTGTGAAGAAGCTTGTTATCTTTTTAAAAAGATTTTATTTATTTATTTGAGAGAGAGAGAGAGACAGCACAAGCAGGGGGAAGGGCAGAGGGAGAGGGAGAAGCAGGCTCCCCACTTCTCCCAGGACCCCGGGATCATGACCTGAGCAAAGGCAGATGCTTAACCAACTGAGCCACCCAGGCACCCAGAAGCTTGTTATCTTGATAAGTCCCAAAAGTTCATTTTTGCTTTTGTTTCCCTTGCCTTTAGAGATGTATCTTCAAAGAAGTTGTTGTGGCCCATGTCAAAGAGGTTACTGCCTATGTTCTCTTCTAGGATTTTGATGGACTCCTGTCTCACATTTAGGTCTTTCATCCATTTTGAGTTTATATTTGTGTATGGTGTAAGAGAATGGTCCAGTTTCATTCTTCTGCATGTGGCTGTCCAATTTTCCCAGCACCATTTACTGAAGAGACTTTTTTTCCATTGGATATTCTTTCCAGATTTGTCAAAGATTAGTTGACCATAGAGTTGAGGGTCCATTTCTTGGATCTCTATTCTGTTCCATTGATCTATGTGTCTGTTTTTGTGCCAATACCAGGCTGTCTTGATGATCATAGCTTTGTAATAACTTGAAGTCAGGCATCACCATGTCCCCAGCTTTGTTTTTCTTTTTCAACATTCCCTTGGTGATTCGGGGTCTTTTCTGGTCCCATACAAATTTTAGGATTGTTTGTTCCAGCTCTGTGAAAAATGTCAATGGTAATTTGATAGGGATGGCATTGAAAGTGTAGATTGCTCTGGGTAGCATAGACATTTTAACAGTGTTTATTCTTCCAATCCACGAGCATGGAATGTTTTCCCATCTCTTTACATCTTCCTCAATTTCTTTCATAAGTGTTCTGTAGTTTCTAGAGTATAGATCCTTCATCTCTTTGGTTAGGTTTATTCCTAGGTACCTTATGGTTTTTGGTCCTAGTGTAAATGGAATTGATTCCTTAATTTCTCTATCTTCAGTTACATTGTTAGTGTATAGAAATTCAACTGATTTCTGTGCATTGATTTTGTATCTTGCCATGTTGCTGAATTGCTGTATGACTTCTAGTAATTTGGGGGTGGAGTCTTTTGGGTTTTCCACACAAAGTATCATATCATCTGGGAAGAGAGAGAGTTTGACTTCTTCCTTGCCAATTTGAATGCCTTTTATTTCTTTTTGTTGTCTGATTGCTGAGGCTAGAACTCTAGTACTATGTTGAACAATAGTGGTGAGAGGGGGCATCCTGTCATGTTCCTGACCTTAATGGAAAAGCCCTCAGCTTTTCCCCATTGAGAATGATATTTGCTGTGGGCTTTTCATATTTTTATGAATTGAGGAATGTTCCCTCTATCCCTCACTCTGAAAAGTTTTAATTAGGAAAAGATGCTGTATTTTGTCAAATGCTTTTTCTGCATCAATTGGGAGAATCATATGGTTCTTGTCTTTTCTTTTATTGATGTGCTCTATCATGTTGATTGACTTGCGAATGTTGAACCACCCTTGCATCACAGGAATAAATCCCATCTGGTCAGTGGTGGATAATCCTTTTAATGTACTGTTGGATCCTATTGGCTAGGATCTTGTTAAGTATTATGGCATCCATATTCATCAGGGATAGTGGCCTGTAATTCTCCTTTTTGATGGGGTCTTTGGTTTTGGGATCAGGGTAATGTTGGCCTCATGGAACACGTTTGGATGTTTCCCTTCCGTTTCTATTTTTTGGAACAGCTGCAGTAGAATAGGTATGATTTCTTCTTTAAATGATTGGTAGAATTCCCCTGGGAAGCCATCTGGCCCTGGACTCTTGTTTTTTGGGAGGTTTTTTATTACTGCTTCAATTTCTTTACTGGTTATTGGTCTATTCAGATTGTCCATTTCTTCCTGTTTCAGTCTTGGTAGTTTATAAATGTCCAAGAATGCATCCATTTCTTCCTCATTTCCTCGTTTGTTGGCATATGCCTGCTGGTAATAAGTTCTAATAATTGTCTCTATTTCCTTGGTATTGGTCGTGATCTCTCCCCTTTCATTCATGATTTTATTGATTTGGGTCCTTTCTCTTTTCTTTTGGATAAGTCTGGCCAGGGGTTTATTGATCTTATTAATTCTTTCAAAGAACCAGGTTTTAGTTTCATTGATCTGTTCTACTGGTTCTGGTTTATATTTCCTTGTTTTCTGTTCTAATCTTTATTATTTCTTTTCTCCTGCTTGGTTTAGGCTTTATTTGCTGTTCTTTCTCCAGGTCCTTTACATGTAAGTTTAGCTTGTGCATTTGGGATTTTTCTAATTTTGTGAGAGAGTCTTGGATGGTTATGTATTTCCCTCTTAGGACCACCTTTGCAGTATCCCATAGGTTTTGGACCAATGTGTTTTCATTCTCATTAGTTTCAATGAATTATTTACAATCTTCTTGAATTTCCTGGTTGACCCAATCATTCTTTAGCAGGATGCTCTTTAACTTCCAAGTGTTTGAGTTCCTTGCAAATTTCTTCTTATGGTTGAGTTGCAGTTTCAAAGCATTGTGGTCTGAAAATATGCAGGGAAGAATCTCAATCTTTTGGTATCAGTTGAGACCTGATTTGTGATTCAGTATGTGCTCTATTCTAGAGAAAGTTCCATGTCCATTTGAGAAGAATGAGTATTCTGTTGTTTTAGGATGGAATGTTCTGTATATATCTACAAAGTCCATCTGGTCCAATGTGTGATTCAGAGCTCTTGTTTCTTTGTTGATCTTCTGCTTAGATGATCTGTCCATTGCTGTGAGTGGAGTTTTGAGGTCTCCTACTATTAATGTATTATTATCAATATGTTTATTTTGGTTATTAATTTGTTTATATAATTGGCTGCTCCCATGTTGGGGGCATAGATATTTACAACTGTTAGATTTTCTTGTTGGATAGACCCTTTAAGTATAATATAGTGTCCCTCTACCTCTCTTATTATGGTCTTTGGTTTAAAATCTAATTTGTCTGATATGAAGATTACTACCCCAGCTTTCTTTTGAGGTCCATTAGCATGGTAAATTGTTCTCCATCCCCTCACTTTTGATCTGGAGGTATCTTTAGGTTCAAAACAGGTCTCTTGTAGACAGCATATGGATGGGTCCTGCTTTTTTAATCCAATCTGAGACCCTGTGTCTTTTCATAGGAGCATTGAGCCCATTTACATTCAGAGTAACTACTGAAAGATATGAACGTAGTTCCATTGTATTGCCTGTAACGTCCCTGTTTTATAGATTTTCTCTGTTTCTTTCTAGTCTATGTGACTCTTGGAGTCTCTCTTCCCTTCCAAAATTCCCTAATATTTCTTGCAGGGCTGGCTTGGTGGTTGCATATTCTTTCAGTTTCTGCCTGTCCTAAAAGCTCGTTATCTCTCCATCCATTCTGAATGACAGCTTTGCTGGATAAAGTGTTCTTGGCTGCGTGTTCTTTTCATTTAGTGCCCTGAATATGTCTTGCCAGCCCTTTCTGGCTTGCCAGGTTTCTGTGGACAGGTCTGATGTTATTCTGATATTCTTCCCTCCATATGTCAGGAACCTCCTCTCCCTGGCTATTCTCAGGATTGTGTCTTTGGCTGTAAAATTAGCAAGCTTCACTATTATGTGTCAGTGTGTTGACTATTTTTATTGATTTGGGGAGGGGTCCTTTCTGCCTCTTGGACTCGAATGCTTGTTTCCTTCCCCAGATTAGGGAAGTTCTCAGCTATGATTTGCTCAAACATACCTTCTAGCCCTCTTTCTTTCTCCACCCCCTCGGGGGTCCCAATAATTCTGAGATTGGAACATTTAATGGTATCATTAATCTCTCAAATCCTTTTCTCTTGTGCTACTAGCAGCCTATCTCTGTTTTCCTCAACTTCCTTTCCACCAGCTTATCTTCTAGATCACTAATTCTTTCTTCTGCCTCATTTGCCCTGGCTGTTAGAGTATCCAGTTTAGATGGTATCTCATTCATAGCATTTTTTTAGTTCAGCCTGATTAGATCTCATTTCTGCTCTTAGAGATTCTATATTGTCACTAGTGCTTTTTTCAAGCCTAGCTATTTACTTTATGATTACTATCCCGAATTCTATCTCTGACATCTTGCTTATATCCATATCCATTTGTTCTGTGGCAGAGGACATTGTCTCTGTTTCTTTTCCTTATTGAGAGTTCCTCCTCCTAGTCATTCTGTTGAGGGATGGTTGAGTGAATGAGCAGAGGCCAAAATATCAACCACAACCCAAGCAAGATGCACCCTAGCAAAATCCGGAGTGGTCAGAAGCCACAACCAAAAAACAAAGCCAAAATGAAACACAAGAATAAAATTAAAAAATTTAAAAAAATTTAAAAAGTGGGGGATGCAAAAACCCATAAAACCATAGCATAAGACAGAAACAAAGGAGAAAGTCCTTACCACCCAGAGTTAATAATATTTTGGAGGCTGGGTCTTTTTGGTCTTCTGTTCTATGCATATGCTATGTATATATTTATTTCAAGAAAAATATCCTAGTCTAACAATGTTGTTTTCTGTACCCTTAATATTTCCCACTACCAATCAGTATCCCTTTAGATCATTTTTAGTTGCATAGTATTTCATACTATGCACATATTACAACTTAGTTAACTAATGCTTTCTTGTTGAATACTTAGGTCATGGCTAGCGTGAAATGTGCTACAATGTTCATCCTTGGAGATGAGC
Organism: Phoca vitulina; assembly: GCF_004348235.1. Taxonomy (NCBI): domain Eukaryota; kingdom Metazoa; phylum Chordata; class Mammalia; order Carnivora; family Phocidae; genus Phoca; species Phoca vitulina. The sequence continues at coordinate 4,789,393 of NW_022589787.1, read as the reverse complement.
ATACACTGTTTCCCATATGATATTAGAATGCTGGAACACTGGAAAGGCCTCATTATAAGAGGCCAAAAAATAGCAAGGGTAGAGAGAGACTGAATGGATTCCATATGGGTTCCCTAAGGTGCAAACAATATTCCCAATTTGCTTTTCATCAACAGTGGTTTCTTTCTGGCTAACCTAGTGAGAAAAGTGAGAACGGAACATGCATCTAGAGAACAAAGATGGTGGGCTGACCTCTGGTGTGCTGGAGATGGAGCTACATCAGACATCTTCTCCCATGTGTGCTGGCCTGGGAAGGCCAGAACTGGCAGGACCTGTCACCAGCAACTGCAGGCTACAGCAGGGAGTCAACAAAGCAGACCCCTCAACCCCCTACCCCAGCAGGGCAGCTGGGCAGAGCTGCTGGGCTTCTGTGGACCGAGATTTTGATTCATTCCTCACAGAGCAGAGGTGAGTTTATAATAATTTTATCTTGTAAATGTGGAATTCACAAATATTGGATTTCTGTGAGTAGTTCCCCCATTTTTTGTCAGAAAATTTTCAGGTATTATGCAAGAAATGCAAGAATCTTTCTAACACTTTCCTGGCCTGTTTTGAATGAATGCTCTTTCTAAAATGTGGCTAACATAACTCCAAAAGGTAATAAAAATAAAAAGAGATTTTTAGCATGAAATTTGCATTTACTAGATTATTTTAAGGCATTAAAATTATTACATGACTTTAAAAAGGATATATATTTACATGCTTATATATATAATATGCATATATATATCTTAGAACATGCTTTATTCCTACAAATATGTCAAGTGAATTAATTGAATATTGTTTTTCATGTTAGAAAAATCTAGATTTACATAAAAAAGAACTTTTGATAAACCCTTAAATATTTACCAAAGTAAAGCCAATAAGTAGATATAAAAGCATCCTATAAATGTCTATTCATACCCATGTAGGGACATCTTGTTTACCCTGCAGATCTGGGTATCCTTGTCCCCACAGGCATTAAGTCCTGCTCAGGGCAGTTGCTCAGCCAGAACCTGACCCATACAGTATCAGTGGTCTAATGTTGAAAAAGGCAAAGCATCACAGAAATGCATACAAGTGTGGTGTAGAGCCCCACCACCTGCCATGATCCTGTCCCCTCCTCTTCTCTAGGGTAAGACCTATTCCAGCTTACTGTTGATCTCATCAATGTGCAGGTTCATACTTTTACTGTTTGTTTATGTATCACTAAATAGTATATGCTCTTGTTTTGCTCTTTTTGTCCAACTTGTTTTTGGGATTTGTCAGTGTGGCTGCCTGTAGTTTTTGTTAATTCATTTGGATTGCTAACATAAGATGTCAGTATATGAATATATGTCTTCTCCTGTAGGTAGCTATTCAGTGTCTACCCCACTCCCTAGTATTTTGCTATTAAAAACTGCCTACAACACATTTTCTCATATAGGTTTTCTAGGGTATAAGTGGGGGGGATTCTCTAGAGTATCTCTCTACTTGAGAACGAATGTTGGTTCCTAAAGTGTATGCACCTTAGGATTTACTAGATGTACCAGATTCATAATTGTATCAATTTACCCACCCACCTTTACAACATTTGGTGCTGGGGGACTTTAACATGAGAAGATGTGATACATGTGATGTGCTATGTCATGGTTTGCAAGGAAATTTACATTTCCTTGTTGACCAGGAAAGCAGACCTTCTTCCCACATGTTTACTAAACAGTTAGGTTTGTTTTGCATAATGTACAACCTCATACATTTTGCTCAATTTTCTAATGAGGTGTTAATATTTTTCTTTCTGTGTTGTGGGTTTTTTTTTTTTTTTTTAATTCTTCATATTAACCCTCTTTGGTCCTGTGTTGCAGGGTCTTCTCCAAGCCAGAAGATCATCTTTTCTTTTTAGTTATGATTTTTTTAAAAGGATTTATTTAATTATTTTAGAGAGAGAGCACAGTTGGGAGGGGCAGAGGGAGAGAGAATCTGAATCAGACTCCATGCTGAGCATGGAGCCCAGTGTGGGACTCAATCCCACGACCCTGAGATCACAACCTGAATCGAAACCAAGAGTCAGATGCTCAACCCACTGAGCCACCCAGGTGCCCCTATTTATGTTTTTTTTTTTAAGTAAAGTATTCAATATGATTATATTTGTAAATCTTTCATGGTTTTGTACTCTTTTTTGGGGTTAATATTTTTAAGCTCAGATATTTTTAAGAACTCCATTTCCTCTCTGATTTCATAAAAATTGTCTCCTGTTTTCTAAAAGTTTTAAACTTTGCTCTTTAGATTTAGCTCTTTTACCAACCTGGAATTTATTTTTAAATCACCTTTCCTTCCCCTCTCTTCTTTCATCTTTCCCTCTTTAGTACTTAAAAATATAATAATACATACCAAAAAAAAAAAAAAAAAAAACACCCCAAAACCCAGTACCGCTTTTGATAAAAATTTTAGGTCTGAAATGCATGAATAATTAAGGGCACCTTGGAAGGTGAAGGAATACCTCCAGAATTTCTATGTAGGATTGGATTAGGGCAGACTGTGGGGAAGCTGGGGCTGAAGACCTTCTCTGGAAGCTGTGTTGACCTGGTACATCAGCTATCTCTTGCCAGACCCCAAATACAAACTTCACCATATGGGTTGTAGGGTGGTGTCTAACCCCTTATGCCAGTGCAGGTGTGGCTGCCAGCTGACTTAGGGGCCCCATGGGCCACCTGCCTCTCATCCTTCCAAAGGCTTCATCACTCAGGAGCGGAGGTGGTCATAAGCTTCTGCCACCTCATGTTTGCTAACATCTCACCAGCAGACTGAAGGTCAGAGTCACATCTTGTGCTCTGAGGGTCACCAGATAGAATGTAGGTTGCAAATGTGAATTTCAGATAAAAATGAATATTTTGGGGGAAGTTCTCAGACTAAAAAATTACTTGTAGTTTATCTGACACCAAATTTGCCTGGGCACTCTATTTTTATTTGCTAAATCTGACCACATGTTGCTCAGGATATGCTCCTCTCTGGAAACTAGAGCTCCTGTGGGCCAAAGGTGACCATAGTTATGTCCTGTGACAGCCCTGCTGGCTGGGTGGTGCAGGGAAGGTCCACAGGTTGGGAGCAAGGGGGTTGAGAGTAGATGGCAGCCAGGAGGCAAAGGCCATAGGGGAGACAGGTCCCAGGGCCAGTAGAGATGAGTACTCTTGAGCCACAACTTCTGCTGAGCTTGTTCCAGGAGAGGGAGCAACAGTAACCAGGAAACCTGTAGGGACAGCTCACAAAAGACCGAGGGGGATGGCTCTTGGCTAGTCCTACCATGATGTGGGCCCTTAGGAGAAGGACCAGCTTGGTGTGAGTGTCTGTGAGTATGGAGGGTGTAGTGCTATCCACACATGTGCACTTACATGAGGCCCTGAACCAACATGCTCCTCCTGAGCAGGCATGTGCTGGTGTTGTATGGTCACCCCAGATTGCATCTTTTTAAAGGTTATTTGAGGGCTTCACTACATTTTGCACTTCTTATTTCATGAAAATAAGTATAAAATAAAAAGAGACGTGCTCATATTGGTGATAAAACATATAAGTCTTTTAAACCTAATATAGGTAAGGCAAGATGGAAATCACGGGATATGCAAAAAACAACCAACTCTTTAGCCTCAGAGGATTTAAAACTTATTAACTATTATAGGTTTGTTTATGAAGAGAATGAAACTAAAGAATGCTATGAGATGCTACAAATACACTGCTTAATATTGTGCTGAAAAGGTAATTTGGGATTTCATATTTTTTAACTTTCTGAGAACAGTCCCCTTGCAAACTGATCATTTGCTGTTAATTCTGAACAGAAGGGAAGCAGGCAGAGGTTTGTAGCTGTTGCACCCCTTTTGTCCTTTGACTTCCAGGAAGTCTAGGGACAGTTTTTCAGATCAGTTACATCACCTGTGTACAAACTGGTTAGTAAGTGTTTTCTTAAAACTATTAAAATCTTTGTGAAACAAGGCAGGGTATAGATAACATGACTATCATGTCATTAATACCACCCTGTTTTGTATCCTGTAGCTTTTAGAAAGTTCTGAAATCAAATAGTGTGAGTCCTCCAGCTTTGTTTCTTCTCAATATTGTTTTGGGTATTCTATGCCCTTTGCCTTTCCATATAAATGCTATCATAACCAGGTCAATTCAAAAAACTCTGCTGGCATTTTGATTGGAACTGCACTAAATCTATATGATGTTTAGGGGGGATTGATATCTTAATAATATTGAGTTTTCTGATCCAAGAAAATAGTATATCTCTCCATTTATTTTGTTCTTATTTATCTCAGCAATGTTTTATAGTTCTCAGTGAACAGGTGCTGGACATATTTTGTTAGATTTATCTATAAATAGGACATTTTTGATATTTTTAAATGGTGTTTTTAAACATTAATTTATATTTCTTCATTGCTAATATATAAAATATAATTGATTTTTGTGCATTGATCTTATATCTTTGCTAAACTCATTTATTCTAGTAACATTTTTTGTTTACAAATTTTTGGCTTTTCTAAGTAGATAATCATGTCTGTGAATAAAGACAGTTGTACAAATCAACAATAAAAATCAATTGTCTTTCTATTCACCAGTAATGAATAATCTGAAAATAAAATTAATGAAATAATTCATTAATTTTCATTAATATGAAAATAATAATGAAAATAAAATTAAGAAAACAGTTCCATTCACAAAAGCATTAAAAAGAATAGAATTCTTAGGATTATATTTATCAAGACTCTTATAACTGAACACCAAATGATTTTGCTGAGAGAAATTAAAGGAGATTTAGATAAATGGAGAGACATTCAATGTTCATTGATTGGAAAACAATATTATTAAGATGATAATTTTTCCTAGATTGATCTATAGATTTAACACAATCCCTAAAACAATCTCAGCAGGGTTTTTTTCTTTTTTTTTTTTTCAGGGGCAGAAATCAGTGAGCTGATCCTAAAATTTATATGGAAAGGCAAAGAATCCAGAATAGGCAAAATAATCTTGAAAAAGAAAATGAAGTTCAGAGACCTTTTTCTTCTAAATTTCGGAACTTGCTTTAGAAGAATGATATCAGTAAAATGGCAGAGTAGGATGTTCTTAGCTCTTGTTCCCTCACAGAAACATTGAAAAACAAGCAGAAACACTCAGAACCGATATTGTCAGAACTCTAGAAATCAGTAAAAAAATTATAGCAACCAAGCAAATGCCAAACCAAGTAAAAGGCAACTTGAAAATGGTAAGAAAGTTTTGTGGCATTTTTCTTAACCTTGCCCTACTCCTTCCCCATCATGGTGGCAGTTTTTTTTTTTTAATTTTTAAAAATTTTTATTAAATTAAATTAATTTACAAATAGTGTGTTAATTTCAAAGGTAGAGTTCAGTCATGGTGGCAGTCTTAAAACCATGGCAGACCAATCTTAAAACTTGGTCCCTGGTTCCAGATAGAGCAAAACAGACCTTATTGCAAATTATTGTGTGTGTCTCTTCCAACCTATCTGGGGCCCAGCTGAAGGACTGACAGAGCTTCTCATATCCGTTTTACCTAACCTGGAACAGTGTGTAAAAGTGTTGGGCATTGCTTGAAAACACTGTAAGAGGATCTAACAAACTGCAGATGCCTGGTGGAGAAGCTTACTGGTTGAGATGTACAACAGAGTGCCTATGCCCCAGGTGTAAAACCTGGGGAGAGTCTTTGGAAAAGTAGGATATTCAAAAGTACACATATATATGGGGGAATTTAGAAAGCCACACATAGTCAGGGCAAGTTGCATGCCAGAAAAGACTAGAGAAGACCCTGAACTTTTATCTCAAGCTTAGCCCTAGTTCCAGTGGAAGACTTGCTAAATGTTGATGGAGTACCCCAGAACAGAGCCAATCTGCAGACTGAGAAAACTGTTAGTGTTTTTTGTATGTGTATTTTTTCTTTCTTTTTCTTTTTTGGTTTGTTTACTTAAGTTCCTGGCATTCAAGGAAATCTCTGTCAAAACATTAACTGAACATGAGCTAAAGGAATAGAGACTTTAGTGATCACGCACAAGTAGGAATACAGTCTTTGGAAAAAGACTCTGCTGCTCCCCTTGTGCTCTCCCCCTCTCTGTCAAATAAATAAATAAATCTTAGACCAGTTTACAGGAAAAATCTTTTTTGGTTTGTCTTTTCCTTCAGTTGTTTTGTTTCTTAAATTCCAGATATGAGTGAAATTATATAGTATTTGTCTTTCTCTGACTGAATTATTTCACTTAGCATTATGCTATCTATATACATCCATGTTGCAAATGGCAAGATTTCATCCTTTTTTTATGGCTGGGTAATAGATGGACTTCTTTATCTACGAATCTCTCAGTGGACACTTGGGCTGCTTTCATAATTTAGCTGTTGTAAATAATGCTGCAATAAACCTAGTGCTGCATGTATCTTTTCAAATTAGTGTTTTTGTATTCTTTGGGTAAATATCCAGTAGTGGAATTACTGGATCATATGGTAGTTCTATTTGAATTATTTTGAGGAACCTCCATACTGTTGTCCACAGTGGCTGCACCAGTTTGCACTCCCACCAGCAGTGCACAAGTGTTCCTTTTTCTCCACATCCTCACCAATACTTATTTCTTTCTCATCAGCTTTAAATGATGATTTTATAAAGCAGTAATTATAAATCTGTGGTGGAGGGTATACAATGTATAAAAGTCTAATATGTAGCCCATAATAGTATAAAATACTTGAGGGAACATTTATATAGGAACAAATTTTTGTTTATAATTGAAATTAAGTTGATACTAATTCTAACTAGATTATTTTAAGATGATATTGGAATCTAGAAAGAACATAAATACATGGAGAATAAGTAATATGCTACTAAACAAAGAATGGGTTAACCAAGAAATCAAAGAGGAAATTAAAGAAAATACATGGAGACAAATGAAAATGAAAACACAACAGTCCAAAATCTTTGGGATGCAACAAAAGAAGTTCTAAGAGGAAAGCTTATAGCAGGACAGGCCTACCTTAAAAGCAAGAAAAATCTCAAATAAACAACCTAACCTTACATCTAAAAGAGCTAGAAAAAGAAGAACAAAACCTAAAGCCAGTAGAAAGAGGGAAATAATAAAAATTAGAGCAGAAATAAATGAAATAGAGACTAAAAAACCAATAGAACAGGTCAATGAAACCATGAGCTGTTCTCTGAAAAGATAAAACTTTAGCCATACTTATCAACAAAAAAGAGGACACAAATAAATAAAATCAGAAATGAAGGAGGAGAGACGATAACCAATGCCATAGAAATACAAAGTATTATGATAATATTATGAAAAATTATATGGTAACAACTTGGACAATCTATAAGAGATGAATAAATCCCTGGAAACATATAGCCTCCCAAAACTGAAGCAGGGAAAAATGTAAAATTTGAACAGACTGATTACTAGCAATGAAATTGAATCAGTAATGAAAAAACTCCCAACAAAAAAAGTCGAGGACCAGATGACTTCACAGGTGAATTCTACCAAACATTTAAAGAAGAATTAACACCTATTCTACTCAAACTATTCCAAAAAATAGAAGAGGAAGGAAAATTTCCAAATTCATTCCATGAAGCCAGTATTATCCTGAGGGTACACTAGAAAATATCTGTTTGATTCAAAAGAATGCAGTAATGGAGAAATTGAGGAACAAAAAGGCATGAAATGTATAGACAAGAAATACCAACATGACAGATAAATCCTACATTTTAGTAATAACATTAAATGTAAATGGATTAAACACTCCAATCAAAAGGCAAAATTGGTGAAAAGGATATAATAAATGATGTAAGGATATCCTATCTACAAGAGATACACTAAAATCAAAGACACAAATAGGTTGAAAGTAAAAGGATGGAAAAAGATATATCATCAAAACAGTAATCAAAAGAGAGATTGGAGAGGTGATACTAATATTAGTCAAAATAGTCTTTAAGTAAAATATTGTTACTAGAGTCAAGGAAGATTTTCTGATTATTAAATGATCAATCTGTCAAGAAGCTATACCAATTATAAACATATATGCACATATATTGTCACTAAAGACAATACATTTTATGATCCCATATATATGCAGTATCATAAAGACAGAAAGTAGATTAGTAATTGCTAGGGCTGAGGGGAGGCAGGAATGAGGAGTGACCACTAATGGGTATGAGGTTTCTTTTGGAGGGATTGAGGATAGTCTAGAATTAGATAGTGGCGATGGTTGAAATACTTTGTGAATAGACAACAAGACACTGAATTGTACACTAAAAAAAAAAAAAAAATACAAGGTGTGTGATGTCTCATATTTGAAACAACAGGAGGAAGTTAGGGTAGGTTGACATTATTCACAGCTGTTGTAACCAAAGCAATAAGTAAGAATATTAAATTGGTGGCTGCAATTAACTGAATGTTTGTGTTCTTAACCTAAATGTGATGGTATTAGGAGATGGGGTCTTTGGGAATTAGAATATTTTTTCCCCCCAACACCAAACAATTCCCCAATACTCTACAGACATTGACTGGGTATCCCACAGATTTAACTCAATTCTGACACTATGTGGAGATAGTAGCAGATCCCGCAGGTTAAAGGCTCAGTCCCATGAGACTGTTGAAAGTCTTCAGATGTCAGTCACAAGTCCAGGTTATCTGTGCTTCTGACCAACTGGCTATAAATTGGAGGTTTCCACAATCCTTCCCCTGCGCCAGGTTTGATTAGACCAGTTTACAGGAAACCAGATTAATTACAGATTACTTGCTAATTACAAAGGTTATTAAAGGATGTGAATGAAGACATATGAGGAACAAGATCCTGAATGCAGGAGCTTCTTTCTCTATGGAGTCTAGGGACTCCCAAACAGGGATGCATTATGGTTCACCAACCTGGGGTCTTTCCAAACCCTGTCCTTTTGGGTTTTCATGGAGGCTTCAAGGCATGATGGATGAAATCATTGGCCATTGGTGACTAATTCAAACTCTAGTCCCTCTCCCCTCCCCAGAGGTCAAGGAGTGGGACTGAAAGTTGCAACCCTCTATGGTTATTTCCCCTAGCAGTCAACCCCCCCCCCCCCCCCCCCCCCCCCCCCACCCCAACCCACAACAAACCACGCTACCGAATAACTAAATTATTTATTTAAGTTAACTGAGTTGTGTAC
>NW_022589787.1:4774217-4780125 GCF_004348235.1 Phoca vitulina | reverse complement strand
CCCCCGATCGTTAGGTGATTTCTAAAAGTCATCTCATTAACATAAGTTTATTTGTGGTTGAAAGGGGCTTGTTATGAATAATAAGACACTCATTTCACTTTTATGGCTCTGAAATGATTTTAGGAACTGAGGACTAAAGACCAAAAACAAAACAAAACAAAAAACCAAGATGCTCCCAATGCTCTTATCACTTAGGAAATTCCAAGGGTTTCAGGAATAGTAAGCCTGGAACTGTGGATGAAGAACAAAATATATATTTATTATAAATTAATCTATCACAAGAGATTCTTCCCTCACAAATGGGATTAATGCTTTTGTAAAAAGGATCCCAGCAAGTTCTCTGACCTTCTTTCTGCTGTGTGAGGGCACAATGAGAAGTTGGCTGTCTGTAACCTGGAGGAGCTTCCTTACCAGAACCAGACCATGCCGGCACCCTGATCTCAGACTTCCAGTCTTCAGAACTGGGAGAAATAAATTTGTGTTGTTTGTGAACAACTCAGTCTATGGTACTTTGTTATAGCAGTCCTGAACTGACTAAGAGAGTGGCAATACAGTCATCATTATTTATAATACTATTGCAAAAATGTCCACAGGAATTAACTGAAAATATACTGAAACTATACAGTAAAGTAACAGTATGTACCAGCAATAATCAGCAAGAAAGTATTCTTTTAAAATGCATCTCATTCAAAATAAACATGTCTGGAAATGCTCTTACTAAATAAGATATATGGCATTTACTAATCAGAATATAAAATTATAAAATTAGAAGAGTTGCATAGGAAGTTAGGTTTATACACTTAGATAAGAAGGCAAAGTAAAAAAAAAAAAACAACCTCTCTGTAAATTAATGTATAGATTAATGTAATTTATAGATTTAATGAAAATAAATACCATGGGCATTATAAACAACAATGTTGACATCTGGCTTCAAGACTGTCATTTACACTCATTATTTTGTCTGCAGCTCTCTTTTAGTTACTATTTGCATGGAATATTATTTTCTACCTTTTTATTTTCAACATATTTGTGTGTTTAGGTCTAAAGTGAATACCTTGTATACAGCATATACTTGGATTTTGCTTTTTAATTTATCCTGTAAGTCTCTGTCTTTTTTTTTTTAAGATATATGTCCCCCTATGTTTATTGCAGCATTATTATTATTTTTTTATTATGTTATGTTAATCACCATACATCATTAGTTTTTGATGTAGTGTTCCATGATTCATTGTTTGCGTATAACACCCAGTGCTCCAAGCAGAACATGCCCTCTTTAGTACCCATCACCAGGCTAACCCATCCCCCACCCCCCTCCCCTCTAGAACCCTCAGTTTGTTTCTCAGAGTCCATCGTCTCTCATGGTTTGTCTCCCCCTCCTATTTCCTCCCCTTCCCCTCCTGCTATCTTCTTCTTCTCCTTCTTCTTCTTCTTCTTCTTTTTTTTAAAGATTTTATTTATTTCTTTGAGAGAGAGAATGAGATAGAGAGAGAGAGCATGAGAGGGGGGAGGGTCAGAGGGAGAAGCAGACTCCGGGCTGAGGAGGGAGCCTGATGTGGGACTCAATCCTGGGACTCCAGGATCATGACCTGAGCCGAAGGCAGTCGCTTAACCAACTGAGCCACCCAGGTGCCCTTCTTCTTCTTTTTTTTTTTTTTACATATAATGTATTATTTGTTTTAGAGGTACAGGTCTGTGATTCAACAGTATTACACAATTCACAACGCTCACCATAGCACATACCCTCCCCAATGTCTATCACCCAGCCACCCATCCCTCCCACCCCCCACCACTCCAGCAACCCTCAGTTTGTTTCCTGAGATTAAGAATTCCTCATATCAGTGAGGTCATATGATACATGTCTTTCTCTGTTTGACTTATTTCGCTCAGCATAATACCCTCCAGTTCCATCCACATCGTTGCAAATGGCAAGATTTCATTCCTTTTAATGGCTGCTTAATATTCCATTGTATATATATACCACTTCTTCTTTATCCATTCATCTGTCGATGGACATCTTGGCTCTTTCCACAGTTTGGCTATTGTGGACATTGCTGCTATAAACATCGGGGTGCATGTACTCCTTCGGATCCCTCCATTTGTATTTTGGGGTAATTACCCAGGAGTGCAATTGCTGGATCGTATGGCAGCTCTATTTTCAACTTTTTGAGGAACCTCCATGCTGTTTTCCAGAGTGGCTGCACCAGCTTGCATTCCCACCAACAGTGTAGGAGGGTTCCCCTTTCTCCGCATCCCTGCCAACATCTGTTGTTTCCTGACTTGTTAATTTTAGCCATTCTGACTGGCGTGAGGTGGTATCTCATTGAGGTTTTGATTTGGATTTTCCTGATGCCGAGCGATGTTGAGCACTTTTTCATGTGTCTGTTGGCCATTTGGATGTCTTCTTTGGAAAAATGTCTGTTCATGTCGGTACTTCCTCTTGTTCTTTTTTTTGAGGTGATTTTTTCTGTCTTGTCATTTTGTCCAGAGGAGAATAGATGAATGAGAGAACAAAATGCTAACAGGGTAACAATGTCCCCAGAAAATATACACTAAACCAATCAGAAAAGACCTGAAACTGGGGGAAAAGAAAGGGAAAGAAAGAAAAAAGAAAAAGAAAAGAAAAAGATAAAAACAAACAAACAAAAACAAAACAAAAAAAGAAAAAAAACAGAATATGATCAAATATGATCAGGCTGGTGCATAGATCAGTGCCACACACTAGATTTTGGGCGTTTTTGGTCTGTTAGTAGAAAATGCCTCCCAAAATTTTAAAGAAAGAAAACCTTATGTATGTACAAAAAATAAGAGGTAATATGATGAAGGGATAGAATATGACTGTAAAGATGAAAATTATAAAAGATTTTATAAAAGGAATTGATAAGAAGTTGGTTGAAAAAAGAAAGAAGAGGATTAAAAAAAAAAAGGAGAGAATATGATCAGGCAGGAGCCTAGAAAAAAGCCATACACTAGAGATTTAGGGTATATTTTGATCTGTTAGAAGAAATTGTATCCCAAAATTTTAATGATAGAACAACTTATATATATATATATATATATATATATATATATATATATACAAAAAATAAGGTTAACTACTATGAAGGGATAGAATATGACTCTAAAAATGAAAAATAAAAAAGATTATTTAAAAAAGGGATTGATAAGATGTTGGTTGAAAAGGGGAAAAAGAGAAATTTAAAAAAATTAAAAAAAAATAAAAGAAAGTAAAAAAACTTAACTTTGAAAAACTAAAGAATCATGGTAAAAAAGCCATGAATTCTATGTGCAGTATTCCCCTAGTGCTGGAGTTCTGCCGTTCTCATTGATCGGCAAACTTGGTCTTGGCTGGCTGTTCTTGCTGATCTTCTGGCGGAGGGGCCTGTTGCTGTGGTTCCCAAAAGTCTTTCCTGGAGGCAGAATTGCCCCACCTTTGCTGGGTCTGGGCTAAGTAATGTGCTTGGGTTTGCTCTCAGGAACTTTTGTTCCCTGCAAGCTTTCCGTACAGCTTTGGAGGGGGAGAGTGAAAATGGTGGCCTCCCAATCTCCGCCCTAGAGGAGCTGAGAACTCGGGCACCCACTCCTCAGTGCGCCCCAGAGAAAAGCAGTCAATCACTCCCATCTTCCAGGTCTCCGGCTGCACTCTGTGCTCACCTGGACTATGACAGAGCATTTCTATCTCTGGCACACGACCCTGTGTGGAGTCTGCAAACCCAGCAGATCCCTGTGGTGCGCTCCAGTGCTGATCCTCCCAGGGGAGGAAGGGGAGTCTCCCTGGTCTGCTGTTTGTTGGGTCCCTGCTGGAGGAGCAGTGGCCCGACTGTGCCGCAGATCACGGTTTATGGCAACCCCGAGCTGAGAGCCCACTCCTTGGCTCTGTGTCTGCAGCTGGCTTCCCCACTCCAATACCTGGGAGCTGCGCTGCACTCAGGCACCCCCAGTCTTTCTGTGACCCCGAGGGTCCTGAGACCACTCTGTCCCAGCGAGGGTTCCACCCCCTGCTTAGCCACTGGAGCGACGTCCCTCAGCAGCGCTGACTTCTAAAAGTTATGATTTTGTGCTCCACTGCTCTATTACCTGCTGGTAGCAGTCAACGGAGGCCCCCTTCCCCGCTGTCTATCCTCCCCAATATCACCTCGGATTCACTTTTCCACACGTCCTACCTTCCAGAAAGTGGTTGCTTTTCTGTTCAGAGAGTTGTTGCTATCCTTTTCTTCGATCTCCTGTTGAGTTTGTAGGTGTTTAGAATGGTTTGATCCCTATCCAGCTGAAATCCTGGGACCAGACGAAATCCAGGTCTCCTACTCCTCTGCCATCTTGCTCCTCCCCCAGTCTTTGTCTTTTTATTGGAGAATTTAATCCATGTATATTTATAATAATTACTGATAAGGAAGGGCTTCTGACAATTTGCTATTTGTTTTCTGTATGTCTTATGTAATTTTCTGTCCTTTATTTTCTCCATTACTGCTTTTTCTGTGTTAATTGTTTTTTTTTATAGTGACACATTTTGATTTCCTTTTTCATTTCCATTTTTTATAGACATTTTCTTTGTGGTTGCATCAGGATTACCTCTAACATCCTTAAGTTATAACAGTCTGATTTGAAATGATGTCAAGTGCACTATTTTACTCATAACACTGCTGACACCAAATGAAGTTTTTTTTCCTTTTGACACCAACCAATTCTCTGATTCTTTGCAAACACCAAATGGATGTCCAACAATTCAGTTCAATTCTGACACTATCTGGAGTTAGTGTCAGATCCCACAAGTTAAGGGCTCAGTCCCACAGAACTGTCCTCACTGGGCCTCCTGTACATCTATCTGATTGACTATAAATTGTAGGTTCTCATGACCCCCTCCTCAGGTTTGCTAATTTGCTAGAATAACTCACAGTACTCAGGAATAGACTTTACTTATGCTTACTGGTTTATTGTAAAGGATGCAACTCAGGAACAGCCAAATGGAAGGGATGCATAGGGCAAGATATGGGGATGGGAGTGGCACAGAGCTTTATGCACTCTCCAGGTGCACCACCTTCCCAGCAATTTGAAGCATTCACCAACTTGGAAGCTCTCCTGTCTTTTAGTTTAGCATTTTTTTTTGTTGTTTGTTTTGTTTTGTTTTGTTTTTAAAACAGAGGTTCCAGTATGTAGGCATGATTGATTAAATCATTGGCCATTGGTGATTGAATTCAATCTCCAGCCCTTCTCCTCTTTCTTTACACTGAGCTGGACTTCCTCTGAGTTATGGATCAGCTTGAGGTAAAAGTTTAAGTTTTTCTCAGGAATTTTCTGAGCATTTGTCTGGCCTGGGTATGTGTGTGTCTTTCTAAATTCCCTTGTATACATGGCTACTTTTGAATGTCCTAATTTCTCAGAGACAGTTACCCCAGTTTCTTCTCTGGCCTTAGGTGATCTATTGTGTATTTCTACCTATAATCTCTTGCCCCAGGTGTTTGTGGGTTTGTAGTCCACCCGGAAGGTTTTATGAGCAGTGCCTGCTGCTTTTCCCACTTGCACTCTGAGGTATGTGAAACAGAGATGAGCACTTTTCATCATGCATGAATCTTTCAAGTAGCCCCCAGACAACTTAAAATGGACATACTCAATATATTTTAAAAGAAGTCTTTCTTGTTCCCTTTAGTTTGTAGGGTTGGGGGAACTGAGAACAAGACTGCCACCTGCTTAAGACCCAGATCACCTCCACACCAGGGAGGGTGTGGGTCAAAGGCAAGTAAAATGCCCCAAAACTTTTCTACCCTTTTGAAGATGGCTTTTTACTGTTTGGGCTTTTGCTTGATTGCTGTAAACCTTTGACTGTTTTCCAGAGCTCCTACAAATTTGGTTCAGAAAGCTTCTGGTTCTTCCTTCCTTCCTTCCTTCCTTCCTTCCTTCCTTCCTTCCTTCCTTC
>NW_022589787.1:4726282-4774207 GCF_004348235.1 Phoca vitulina | reverse complement strand
TTCCTTCCTTCCTTCCTTCCTTCCTTCCTTCCTTCCTTCCTTCCTTCTTTCCTTCCTTCCTTCCTTCCTTCCTCTTTCTCTCTCTCTCTCTCTCTCTTTTCTATGTTTCTGTGGGGGGAATGAAGGCTTAGAGCTTCCCATTTTTCTCTCTTCTTTATTCTGAAGAGTCATTTTACTGTCTGTAGAATTATGAGTTTATAGACTTTCTTTCTGCACATGCTGTTGAGCCACTCTACTGGAATTATTTCATTTGTTGTAATTTAAATTATAGAATTTCTATTTGTTCTTTTTAATACTTTCTCTTTATTGATATTCTCTATTTTACGAGACATACTTTCTCATACTTTCATATAGTTCTTTAAATATGGTTAAATATGGTTTCCTGGGGCGCCTGGGTGGCTCAGTTGGTTTAGGGTCTGATTCTTGATTTTGGCTCAGGTCCAGACCTCAAGGTCAAGCCCTGTGTCCTGCTCTGTACTGGGTGTGAAGCCTGCTTAAGATTCTCTCTCTCCCTTTCCCTCTGCCCCCCCAACACACTCCCTCTCTCTCTCTAAAAATAACTAACTCACTAACTAACTAAATTAATAAGGTTTCCTTTGGTTCTTTGAACATGTTTAAAATTGCTGATTTAAAGTTTTTGCCTACGAAATCCAATGTCTGTCCTTCTTCGGGGAGGGTGCCTATTAACCATGTTCCCCCTGTATATGGGCCATACATGCCTTTGCATGTCTTATAAATTTTTGTTGAAATTGGACATTTTAAATGGTATAATGTGGAAACTCTGGAAATCAGAGTTTCTTCCTAAGGTTCTTTCCTAAGGGGGATATTCTTCTCCCTTCCTAATGTTTATTGTTGTTGCTGTTGTTTAGTGACTTTCCTGAATGAATTTTAAGTCTGTATTATTTATTGTGTGTTGCCATGGAATTCTCTGTTCTGTTAGCTTAGTGAATTGACAGAGATGTCCTTTTTAAAAAATTTAATTTAATTAATTTAATTTTTTAATTTAAATTTTGTTAGTTAACATATAGTGCAATATAGGTTTCTGGAGTAGAATTCAGTGATTCATCACTTACATACAACACCCAGTGCTCATCACAGCAAATGCCTTCTTTAATACCTATCACCCACCTAGCCCATCCCCCACCCACATCCCTCCATCAACCCTCAGTTTATTCTCTGCTCTTAAGAGTCACTTATGGTTTGTTTACTTCTATCCTTTTTTTTTTTAATTATGTTCAGTTAGCCACTGTATAGTACATCATTAATTTTTGATGTAGTGTTCAATGATTCATTAGTTTCGTATAACACCCAGTGCTCATCACAATACGTGCCCTCCTTAATACCCATCACCCAGCAACCCCATCCCTTCACCCCCTCCCCTCTGAAACTCTCAGTTTGTTTCCCAGAGTCCATAGTCTCTCATGGTTCGACTCCCTCTCTGATTTCTCCCCCTTCAGTTTTCCCTCCCTTCCCCTATGGTCCTCTGCACTATTCCTTATGTTTCACATATGAGTGAAGCCATATGATAATTGTCGTTCTCTGCTTGGCTTGTTTCACTTAGCATAATCTCCTCCAGTTCCATCCATGTTGATGCAAATGATGGGTATTCATCCTTTCTGATGGCTGAGTAATAGTCCATTGTATATATGAACCACATCTTCTATATCCATTCATCTGTTGAAAGGCATTTTGGCTCCTTCCACAGTTTGGCTATTGTGGACATTGCTGCTCTGAACATTGGGGTGCATGTGACCCTTCTTTTCACTACATCTGTATCTTTGGGGTAAAAACCTAGTAGTGTAATTGCTGGGTTGTAGGGTAGCTCTATTTTTAACATCTTGAGGAATCTCCATACTGTTTTCCCGGGTGGCTGTACCAGCTTGCATTCCCACCAGTAGTGTAAGAAGGTTCCCCTTTCTCCACATCCTCACCAACATTTGTTGTTTCCTGTTTTGTTAATTTTTGCCATTCTAACTGGTATAAGGTGGTATCTCATTGTGGTTTTGACTTGTATTTTCCTGATGGCTAGTGATGTTGATTTTTACATGTGTCTATTAGCCATTTGTATGTCTTCTTTGGAGAAGTGTCTGTTCATGTCTTCTGTACATTTATTGACTACATTATTTGTTTTTTGGGTGTTGAGTTTCAGAAGTTCTTTACTCCTTTTTTTTCTTTTTCCCCTTCACATATGTTCATTTGTTTTCTTTCTTAAATTCCACATATGACAGAGGATATATTATATTTCCCCAAAGAAGATGAGATTATGCCATTTGTGACAACATGGATGGACGTAGAGGGTATTGTGCTAAGCAAAATAAGTCAGACTGAGAAAGAGAAATACTATATGATTTCACTCATATGTGGAATCTAAAAACAACAAATGAATAAACAAACAAAAAGCAGAATCAGACCTATAACAAATTGATAGTTGCCAGAGGGGAGGGGGGGTTGAAGAAAGGCAAAATGGGTGAAGGGGGGTGGGAATTACAGGCTTCTAGTTCTGGAATGAATAAGTCATGGGAATAAAAGGCACAGCATAAGAATAGAGTCAATGACATTGTAATAGCATTGCATGGTAACAGATGGTAGCTACACTTGTGACAAGCATAGCATTATGTATAAGCTTGTTGAATCACTAATGTTGTACACCTGAGACTAATGTAATATTGTGTGTCAACTATACTCAAAAAAAGAGAAAAAAGATCCAGCCTTTTTTCCCCCCAGTAAGTGCTCTTTGGATTGTTGCAGATTGGTTAATTTCTAAAGTTCTGAAAATATTATTTTGACAATTTTTGTCTGAATTTTTGTTGCTTTTATGGAGAAGAAAATTTTTATCAGTTCTTACTCTGCCATTCCTACTGTTACCTCCTGTTGATTTTATTTGAAAGAAAATCTCATCTCATAAAGATAATATTTTTGAGATACTAAGTGGAAGTACTTTTCTGTCCCTGGAAGGGTACAGGTAGTTTGGATTTGGCTTAGAACAAACAAGTCATTGCTCACTTTTGTATTTCAAGCTAGAATTAAAAAAAAGATGCATAACATCAGGGTGATAGGTTTGCAAGGCTGGCAGGGAAGTGCTGGTCTGGCTGAGCACTGCTTGCAATGCTCCACTGAGAGGCTATGTCAGCATTGCTTGAGAAAGCACCCACATGGGTGGTCTGAGATAGAACCCTGGTCTTCAATCTGGGCAGACATGCTGAGGACCTACTACTCCCCCTTGACAGCATACCTGAGGAGTCTCACAGGGACCAGAAAGGTAAAAATGAGGACTTTGTAGGACAGATAAGAGAGACAGCACTAGAAGTTTGCACAGTGTCCCCAAGGTGTGGTGGAAGCAGCACAGTTGGGATGAGGGGCATGTGGGTATGTGCTTGTTCTCATAACCTTTCCATCATGGGGTGCAATTGTGTGTGTGTGGCATTTCTTCGAAGGGGAGCAACTGTCCTGATCAGGAGTTTAAACCTTCAATTGAATGAATGTACACATAAAAATAGACTGTTTAAAATAGAAGGCTGAGCAACTACTAACTGGCATCCCATTCATCAAAGGCACGAGGGGCCCACTTATACAACATGAGTTAATTAATTACTTAACATGTGGAAATGATATAGTGGGTATTCTAACTCTGCTCAAACATTCTTCCTTCTCAGATGGTATTACTCTTCCCTCCCTTGGGTCAATATGATGGAAAATCTGCAAAAGACTATTACGGGGAAGCAAAAAACATTGGGGAAGTCTTTAAAAATTAGTCTCTTTTTCACATAATTTTATGTAGAATATCATTTAATCTCATTAGTTATTTAGATTCATGAGTTTTAGCTTATTCTTTTGCTCACTTTAGGCTTAGTTCTAGATTTTCACAAATTATTATTTTATTATGAAATAATTTTAATCTTACAGAAAAGTTACAGAGTAATATGAAAAACTCCTGTATACCCTTCATCTAAAACCTCCAGTCAAGTTTTGCCAACTCTCTGAATAGTGCCCCTCCTTTATAGCAAAGGACCCAATTCAGAAGCACATACTGCATTTTGTTGCGATGTTTCTTTTATCTCCTTCAGTCTGGAACATTTTTTCAATCTATTCTTGACTTTCATGATGTTGAAACTTTTGAAGATTAGGGTCTAGTTATTTTATAAAAGTTTTCCTCATTTTCATTTTCCTGATAACACATCTCTGATGTTGCTGCCAAAAATGCATAACCTGAATCCAATCAGAAGGACACATCAGGAAAACCCCCACAGCAATATCAATGCTGTGCCCTTCTCATTTCATCCTGTTAGGTGTTGCTTGATTTCACTTTGTCCCATTACTTTTGCTCTTCACTTTGATCACTTGATTGAGGTGATGTCCATCAGGCTTCCCCACTGTGAAGTTGCTCTTTTCCCTTCTGTAATTAATACTTTGTGGAAATATCAGTGTCTTGTTCTTCATCTGATTTTTTTCACCCAATAGCTTTAGCATCTATTGATGCCTCTTGTTTGAGTTGTTTTTTTATGGTAGTACTAGATTATCTAAGTGCTCATTAGCATCTTTTCCCTTGCTGGCATCTTCGGTATTCTGGTCATTCACTGCATCTCTGTGAGGATTTTGGCACTTGAGTCTTTGTTTCTCCATTAGCGGTCATTCTCATGAGTCACTCTCTCATGGTCAATTCCAACTCTGAAGTTTCCTCAACCTCCTTGCCCCTGGTGCCTTTTCTCCATGTTCAGTGTCACTGGCTCATGCCCATGACTTTTTGCCTGTGTCTGCCTCAGAGCTGTTTGGCATCCTGCCCTTTTGCCTTTCTTTTTATTTTTAATTTTTTTTCCCTTCTGGCCTTCTTATCCTCTTATGCCCAACATTTCCTTGAGCTCTTTAAGCTTCTCAGCCTTCTTTCATGCACATGCTGTTTTTTCCTTTTGGCCCCAGGGTGTGTTTTCCTCCTCTTCCAGGCTGTTCTCAGGGCTGTGTCACTTTGTTTCTCTTGCCACCTGTGCCTTCTCCCCCAGCTGTACCCCAGCATTGGCTCTCCCACTCAGACCCTCAGTGTGCTGAGTGCACTAGCAGAGGATGCCTAGTACAGAGTCCTTACCTTGTAAACTTCTGCCTCACAGGGTGAGTTGATTCGGTACTCTCAATTTTATGACCCATGACAGCTATTCCAAACCTTCCCCACTTTTCCCATGCTTCCTGTCTTCCAGCAAATAGCCCTATCTTCTACTTCAGGGAGCAAATCTGGGTCACTAGTCTTGAACACCCTCAACTCTGTGTCTCAGTTATGTGCACAAAACTGTCTGCTGATGCTGGATGAAGCTGGTGAGTCTGAGGGGTTGGACTCTGAAGAGTTCGGGTTATCCTTCCAACTCTGAGCTCACAACCCACAGCTCCTACCCTCCTGTCTGTGGCAGGGCTGCCCTGTCACCCAGGGGGCTGCTACCTGGACTGGATCCTGTCTTTTCCACATGTGAGGATTATGGTGTGAAGTACATAGGGATGTCTGTAATGGCAACAAGCACAGCAAGATTGCCGCTCCCTCCCTGTGATTTGCCAAGCGGCTTTGGTGGGGTTTGTGAGGGGAAATGCCATCAGTAGAGGATGGAAGTTGGCCCTTGGGCTTGCTCCTGTCTTTCCTCACAGCAAATTAAGGCAGTGTAAATTTGGGCAATTCAATATGTACTTTTCTGTTATCTTAATGAGTCAAGTCAGTGGCTTCAGCATCATTTCTACTGGTGGTGTAGAAGCAGGGGGGAAGTTTTTGACTGCCCTGTCCCCAGTCCTGGGTCAGGAGGAATTCCACTGAAGGGTGTTGCTTGGCCCCTGGCCCTATAGAAAAGGCTGCTGGATCTGACCCCACCCTCCCTAGAGCTACCTAAATGTCCTCCAAATGCAGATTGGCTTCATCTCTCTGCTGCCCTAGCCCTGTGTGGTCCCTATCATTCTGAAAACAGTGTCCTTAGGGTGCCCTGGGGACCAATCTTTCACCTCTGCTCTTTTGCACTATCTGTGGGAACAGGAAGGAACCTGGGCTCAAATGGACCATGCTTCCTTTCAAATATCTTCAGAGATGTCAATTTTTTCAACTTCTTTTTTTAAATTTAATTTTATTATGTTATGTTAATCACCATACATTACATCATTAGTTTTTGATGTAGTGTTCCATGATTCATTGTTTGCATATAACACCCAGTAGCCCATCCAATACGTGCCCTCCTTAATACCTGTCACTGGGCTAACATTTCCCCCCCCCCCTTTAAAACCCTCAGTTTGTTTCTCAGAGTCCATAGTCTCCCATGGTTCGTCTCCCCCTCCAATTTCCCCCCTTCATTTTCCCCTTCCTACCATCTTTTTTTAAATTAACATATAATGTATTATTTGTTTCAGAGGTACAGATCTGTGATTCATCAATCTTACACAATTCACAGCGCTCACCATAGCACATACCCCCCCCATGTTTATCACCCAGCCACCCCATCCCTCCCACCCCCCACCACTCCTGCAACCCTCAGTTTGTTTCCTGAGATTAAGAATTCCTCATATCAGTGAGATCATATAATACATGATTTCTCTGATTGACTTATCTCGCTTAGCATAATACTCTCTAGTTCCATCCATGTCGTTGCAAATGCAGCCACAAAAAAAACTGAAATCTTGCAATTTTTTCAACTTCTAAACAGGGAGGTACATTTTGTACAAACATGTGATCTTCTAATGTCCCGCATGCTCCCCTTTCCTGACGGAGGGCAGCCAGCCATCACCATGCTTTCTCTGCATCCTATAGGAACATGCCTTTTCATCCAGTACTAGCAGAGCTGTCCTCAGACATCAGTTCCTCAGGGGTTTGTCACCACAGGACAGTCTTTAACTACTACATGGACTCTGATGAACATCTGCCCAGGCTGGGCTGGGCTTTGGCATGTTACATTTCTTACCTCTTCTAGTCCCATTGGCCTGCAAGAGGGGTGCTGTTCATTGCCATTTTGGGGGCATGGAGGTCTGTGTCCTCCTTTCTGTTCTCTCTAAGAATGTATGGCTCTGAATTAGTCCCCTATATTCAAGGAAGGAGTTCTAGCACTGTCCAATATGCAGTGGTCACAGCAAAATGGCATTGCTGTCCTTTCTGTCCTCATGCTGGCCAAGGCTCCAGCACTAGGACCTTTCACCTCCCTCACCTTTGCCACTCTGTGTCACCTGCCTCTGGGGTCTTGACCATCTCTAAACCTCATTCACTTCTGAAATGTTATCTGCTCTTCCTGTGTCCCCTGGTTGGTGGGAACCAGTGCTCTGTGTCCACATCACTTGGGCAGTCAATGAACTATGCGCTTCTTGTCCTGGGCTTATGTATTTGATATTACTCCTAGGGGTGAATCTAGGACTTTTCATTCTTGTTAGGGAGTGACCACACTTCCCCACTGTCTTGAGTGTCTGTGTTCTGGCTGGATATTCAACTCTTCCTCACCAAGCCCCTCATACAGATGCTTGGTGACACCCTTGGGAGCTTCCTAGTTCCTATGTACCTGCCTGAGCCTGGACTCTATGGAAGGGCTGGTGCAATTGTTCATGTCCCTGGCCATCAACCCTCGGGACCCCGCTAAACCACACTGAGCAGTAAGGGCATGTAGAATAGCCTGCTCCTCAGCTATGATTCTAGGGGGCTTCAGAGGGTGGGCCTGCATGTTGGGTGGACTCCTTTATCCTGGGCTCCATCTGGATCCTATTCAGCTTCCCAAGGACACACTGCACTGGCCTCACAAGAGAGGGAGCTGTTGGCTCCTCACCTTCCTGGTGAGCAGCCCCTGATGCTTGGGGTACTGGCAGGGGGGTTTGGAGAGCATGCCTGAAGGTCCTCCTAGATATGCAAGTTTGTTGTCTCTTGATGTCTTTGAATAGTAATTTAATTGTCATAAAAGGCTTTGAAATCCATTCATCTTGGAGTTTTTTGGAGGTCCCAAGGAGAAAAACTCAGCCACCTAGGGCAGGGCATGGATAGAGAGATGTTCGCAGCACCTAATCCCACCTACCTCACCCTGCTAGGGGCCAAAGCCACTGTGAATGATGGGCCAGGGGTGAGACTCTGAGGGTCCTGTGTAAGGGTGACCTTCTGGGGAAATGAAGGGACACTTCTGACTTATGCCAGAAAAGTTTCAGGGTGGGAGGCTGTGCGGAATGAGGAAGAGCTGTGCTGGGAACACAGGTTTGAGGTAGGTCTGGGAGAGATGTGGATTTTCTGTGGATTGAGTGGGCATAGCTGGAAAACTGGATGTGCAAAGCTGGAGATGCACTTGCCCACCAGGACCACCAGAGGGCCTGTAGTCTCAAGTAAGATTAGGGGGAATCCTGGGGGTGGGAGAGCTGCAGGTGACCTGTAGGTGGAGCTTTGACATCTCTCACCCTTGTTTTTAAGCTGTCCTTGTTTTCTGTCTCGACTTTTATATTATCCTTTTGTCCCATTTTTTTAAAAGTTTTTTTCTTCTTTTTTCTTGTGTTAATATGCTGTTTTGTGTCAGACTCAGCCTGTCGATAGTGATGCATCAGCAAGCAATGTTCGAGGCGCTCACCTGGCTCCTTATTACTTGTGGCAGCCCCTACAGACATTTCCTTAATTGCAGGCAGTGTTGAGGCTGGACCTGCCCTTGTAGTTCTTAGGACTGCAAGATACACCTCAGCAACAACCATCGAAAGAGCAAGGTTTATTACTCACAAGTCCTGGAGGGTGTGCTGCATGTCTGGAGCCAAAAAGCAAGGTTGAATGTAGACAGAGAGGGAGGGAGTGTGGACCTGGGGGTCTGCCTTTATTAGGGTCAAGAGTCGGGTGTGTTAGAGTTACACAAGTTCACTCTTTATTGGTAAATTTAAAATGTAAGAGCAAGACTGAAAGCAAGGAAGGGAAAAGCAAGTGGTTAGTCAAATGATCAGTTATCTAGATCAACCATAGCTTTCTAAAAGGGCAACTTGATGGATAAGGCTGCCTGGCTCTTTATCTAGTTCTGTAGCTGACAGTGTATTTATTTGAGGTAGGTGTCTTTGAAGTAGATGCTTCGGCAATCAAAACTTAAATTCAGGCACTTAGACTACAAACACACATAACGGAAAATTTACCATCTCAACCATTTTTAAGTGTGCAGGTTAACAGTATTAGATACATTCACATTGTTGTGCAGCTATCCCCACTGTCCATCCCCGTACCTCTTTTTATCTTGTAAAATAGACTCTGTACCCGTTAAACAACTCCCAGTTCCTGTCCCTCCTTCATCTCTGGCCAACCACCATTCTACTCTGTCTCTATGACTTTGACTTCTCTCGGTACAGCATGTAAGTGGAATAATATGGTATTTGTCTCTTTGTGATTGGCTTATTTCACTTAGTATGATGTCCTTGACCTTCATGTCGTAGCATATTGCAGAATTTCCTTCCTTTTTAGGGCTGAATAATATTCAATTTTAAATTTGCAATCTTATTATATCTTTCTATAGTCTTACAAGCTTCATTAAATCTTTTCTGGGGGCGCCCGGGTGGCTCAGTTGGTTAAGCGACTGCCTTCGGCTCAGGTCATGATCCTGGAGTCCCTGGATCGAGTCCCGCATCGGGCTCCCTGTTCGGCAGGGAGCCTGCTTCTCCCTCTGACCCTCCCCCCCTCTCATGTGCTCTCTCTCTCATTCTGTCTCAAATAAATAAATAAAATCTTTAAAAAAAAAATCTTTTCTGGAGTAAGACAAAGCAATAAAAAAAACTTGGCTTCCAAGTTTCATGATGAGGAGCAGTTTTTAAATCTCAACATTTTCATTTTTTTCTGTGTGCTTTTGACAACAGTATTTTGGTCACCAGGACTATTACTATATATCCAAAATAGCAACAAAATTAAAATCACAAGCACTGATCTTTAAAAAAATAGAGAAGTGGCATAGCATTTTTTAACCAGGGCAACCACTGCGGGCCTTTTATGCAGGGGAGAGCCCTGGGGTTAGCCTTGTTCCACTGAACCAAGTGTCCCAGTTTGCTCTTAAGGGGGATTGGAATGTGAGTCCAAGGGGTGGCAATGCAGAGGCACAAGGGTGCTGGACCTGGGGATGGCCAGGTCCAGTGGGGTTCTAGAGGTCAGCTTGCCCTTAGTCCATATTACCTGTGCCTTTGGAGATGCACTGCCTGCAGATGCAGAGGAAGCAACCCACAGCAACATTCCTCCTCTTCTTCTCTGTGTAAGAGGCAAATGAAAGTGAGTGAGCTCAGAAAAGAGTGGATAAAGACCTCACCACAGAAGAAGGAAGATTTTCAAAGGAAATACAAGTGCAAAAGAGGTGAGGACAGCAGCTGGCTAGGTTTGGCCTCTGGTTTCTACTCCTTCTTGGTGGGCCATGGTGGATGAGCTCTGGAGCTCTGCCCCTGATTAATGGAGAGACAGGGTACTCCCCCTCCTAACCACATGAGTTTGTCTTTGGCATATAAGTGGATATATATATATATATGTGTGTGTGTGTGTGTGTGTGAATAGCATTTTCCCAGGATCATTTTTTCACCATTGGGCAGACTCTCAGGCTTGGAAGATCAGGATTCCCTTGTTCTTCAGGCCCTCGTAGGTCCCCAAGAAAATGTCTGTTGGTCCAGTAAGGGGTGCCAGATGGGACTTCTGTGGGTTAGGGCATTTTGCTGCTCTGGGTGGGGCCCCACGTGACACCCTCATCCCCTTCCACCCCAGGATGAGGTACAGTGCCTCTCCATGTATGGCAGCTATTTATAGATTTGTGTCTCAAGGCCTGCCCTGGAGATGTCAGTTAGATTTATCTGGGGAGGGGTCATTTTGTTGGACAATCTACTTTCCCTCTGACTTTACTTCTGAGTTTCTCAAGAAAAAATCCCACTCCTCTTCAGGATAATGGTTTTCTTTCTGACCTGTGCTTTTGTGGCAGTGGCCATTTATACCCTCTGTCTTGTTCTCAGATCACTTATACCCCAGGGAAGGTTCCCTCTCTCTGGGAGTAGGGAGCATGTCTTATTCATGTCTGTCCCTCCACTCACCTGGCATAGTAAATGTTTGTTAAATATTTGAATGGAAGAGATGTGTATATGTATTTCTGAGCCAATTGTTTTGGGGAGTGTCTAGCAGGGCAATTCCAGGCAGGAAGCAAGTATTCTGAAAGTGAAGGAAGTATTATCCATGGGGTCCTTTTATGTGCCGAGAGTAGACTGCAGTGGTGATGCTAGTTGGGCAGCAAGAGGGGCCCACTGGTCTCCAGAATGTCTTAGGAGGGCCAAGCTGCCAAGTGAGTTCTGACAAGGACAGGAGGGAGCTTCTTGAGGTGAGGATTCCAGAGAGAGGGGCTGTTGTTATGATATTGAGGGCCAAGGCAGCATCACAGGGCAATGTCTTTGAGTTTCATGGAGTTGAATCATTGCTTTTAAAATATGGTTTCTATAAGCTACCATACGATCCAGCAATTGCACTACTGGGTATTTACCTCAAAGATACAAATGTAGGGATCCGAAGGGGTATGTGCACCCCGATGTTTATAGCAACAATGTCCACAATAGCCAAACTGTGGAAAGAGCCAAGATGTCCATCGACAGATGAATGGATAAAGAAGAAGTGGTATATATATACAATGGAATATTATGTAGCCATCAAAAGGAATGAGATCTTGCCATTTGCAATGACGTGGATGAAACTGGAGAGTGTTATGCTGAGTGAAATAAGTCAAACAGAGAAAGACATGTATCATATGACCTCACTGATATGAGGAATTCTTAATCTCAGGAAACAAACTCAGGGTTGCTGGAGTGGTGGTGGGTGGGAGGGATGGGGTGGCTGGGTGATAGGCATTGGGGAGGGTATGTGCTATGGTGAGTGCTGTGAATTGTGTAAGACTGTTAAATCACAGATCTGTACCTCTGAAACAAATAATACATTATATGTTAAAAAAAAAAAAGAAAAAGAAGAAGATAGCAGGAGGGGAAGAATGAAGGGGGGAAATCGGAGCGGGAGACAAACCATGAGAGACTATGAACTCTGAGAAACAAACTGAGGGTTCTAGATGGGAGGGGCATGGGGGGATGGGTTAGCCTGGTGATGGGTGTTAAAGAGGGCACGTTCTGCATGAAGCACTGGGTGTTATATGCAAATAATGAATCATGGAACACTACATCAAAAACTAATGATGTAATGTATGGTGATTAACATAACATAATAATAAAAAAAAGAGTAAAAATAAATAAATAAAAGATGGTTTCTGCAAGCATTAGATCATATCTCCTGTAGGTTTTCCTGTGGATTAAAAATAATGAGGACCAAAAGCACTAAAGACTTGAGTTTCAAGTTTCAAAATGATTTCTTTTTCAAAGTATTGGTAAAATATAAAGTCTAAATACATTCCCTGTTTGAAGCTCTTAGAAATCAGACTTGTTATGCCCAATTCTATCTTTCTGAAACATGTGTTTCATTTGGACCATTAGTCATTCACTTGCAACAGAAGAAGTGTGTTCAGAAAAGCAATAAAACCCCAACTCATGCATTTCCACAGGCTCTTTTCTTCTAGAGGTGTAGTGACTTCCTTGTCTGAGCTGGTCGCTTCTCAGGAGAGAAGGGAGTCCAAGAAGGCACTGGGCTGGCCGAGTACACACGGGCACCAGAGATATGCAGATGGCAGGAGGCTCCAGTCCCCCTTCCCTTTCCCATCCCTGACTCTGAGTGAGGCATTCAGCATCTTGAATTTATTAAGGGTCCAAGTATCCTAGTCTTCATACAGTGGCAAGCACTTTCTTGGTGTTCTTGGTACAGTTTAGGAACCCAGACTTGGGAGGTAAATTTGAAATGGGATTTCAGGGGAGGAGGACTGTGTAGAACTCAGTGATCTGGGTTGGCACTTCTTGGTGGTGCTGGCTTTCCCATACTGTGGTTTCTGTTGTGTCTGCAGTGGACACACTCCAGGCACACACTCCATCCCGGCTCCCAGCCTCTGACGTCTGATTTGCATAGACTTCTGACTGTGAGTGGAGGAAGTCTTTGGAGGAGTGATTCTCCACAATGCACACTTGGAAAACACACAAGAATTTTCCTGTTGAGAATACCACTCCAAATGAACCATGTAGAAATATACTTCCTATGAATATTCAAGACCTACACCAAAGGCAAACTCTAAGAAACTTTAGGAAGCTTTAGAAACTCCTGAACTTCTCCAGTTAGACTGAGATGGATGTTAGGATGTCAGTCATACTGACATGAATAAAAAAATGAAAGCAATACCAAGAAAAGTCTCAACACAATCATTTTACAACCTGATAAAATTTTTTTTCCAGATGAAAATGTGAAAAAAAACCCAAGTGCAAGGCAAGACATCTGGAAAAACATGAAAAATAAGAAAGAGCAAGGAGAAATTTGTCTTGTAAACTACCATAGTTTCAGTAATCTGGTACCAGTGCAGGAATAACAGGAAACAACAGATTAAAGTTAAACTCATAAATTATGTGTGAAAATTAACTTGACAGACCTAACATTTCAGGTGAATGGATAAAGTATGGATCATTCATGTTATGAAAATGGACACACATTTGAAGAGGAATAAAAAATTAAATTCAATCTTACACCAAAATAAACTCCATATTTAAGTGCAAAGAATAATAGCATAAGGGGTGCCTGGGTGGCTCAGATGGTTAGGCGTCTTCCTTTGGCTCGGGTCGTGATCTCCATGTCCTGGGATTGAGCCCCACATTGAGCCCCACATTGGGCTCCCAGCTCAGTGGGGAGTCTGCTTCTCCTTCTGCCTCTCCCCTCTGCTTGTGTGCTCACTCTCTTTCTCAAATGAATGAATAAAATCTTAAAAAAAAAAAAGAATAATAGCATAAAGTACTAGAAAAAGTATCTATGAATAAATATATATGTAATTTTGGGTTGAGGTATCTACACCTACGGCAGCAACATAGGATTAACTTCATGAAACTGGGTGTCTTGAGGGCTCCATGTCTGGGCCTGGAGCCAGGGCAGACACTGATGGACTGTAGAACCTCCAGGTAGCAGAGCTTCACTGCCACAGTTCAGCATGACTGTGATTCATGAGAACTTCACTGCCTTGCTGGCCTCCTGGGGTGACCTCCCAAATGAACCATATAACCCCAATCTTACCTTCTGTTTTGGTCAGCTTGGGCTGCTATAACAAAATTCCACAGACTGGGTGGCCCAAACAATAGACATTTATTTCTCAAAGTTCTGGAGGCTGGAAGTCTGAGATCATGGTCCTGTTCAGGTGGCCAGTTGCCCCAACCCCCAGGAAGAGCTGTTTTTCCTTCTGGTGTTTCACTCAAGGAGGAAGGGCTTGGACTGTGTTCACACCCTCCACCCCATCTAGTTGAAGTAAGGCATGAGGTAGAGCCAAGAACTGGGATGAGAGGGAGGTGCTCCCCACCACCATGGGACAGACAGCCACGCTGGGGCAGCCACATTTCCTCTGCCCTATCCTCTACTCATTTTGAGCATGGAGCATGTCCTCTCTCCAGTTGCCCACCTGAAGGCCACTGTCCTCCTGACTCTGCTGAGAGTTTGTATTGGGTGTTGATGAGAGATGTTTTCAAGACAGGATTCATGCTTTGTTTGTGGCAGAAGTTATTCTCCTCTTAGGAAGATGTCATGCAGGGTGACAATCTCATAAGTCAGGGGTCAGCTCAGTTTCCACCAAGCATGACCCAAGTGTATAAGTCTGTGGAGGGACATGAGTTTAGGTAGAGAACAAGCCCCAGTGATACAGTGCTCACTAGTCGGGTGCCCCTGATGCTCCACCCATCCTTAGGCCATCCCAGGAGTCCTGGGATGAGAGGTGGGGCCAGTGGTACCTTGGAGGCACATGGGCAGGCTGTGTGCCATGGATTAGTGGCTATTGGTGGCCATTGACAGGATATGGGCAGGAATCTGCCCTAAGGGTCAGCATATGTCCTTAGCACTGTCATGAGGGATTGGGTCAATCAAAATAGGTGTGGGAGGGTGCCTGGGTGGCTCAGTTAGTTGAACGACTGCCTTCGGCTCAGTTCATGATCCCAGAATCCTGGGATCGAGTCCCACATTGGGCTCCCGGCTCAGCGGGGAGCCTGCTTCTCTTTCTGACCCTCTCCCCTCTCATGCTGTTTCTCTCTCTCTCTCAAATAAATAAATAAATAAATAAATAAATGAAATCTTAAAAAAAAAAAACAAAATAGGTGTGGGAGGTGCTATAGGCATCAAAAAACACAGGGGCATGGGGGGAAAGATGGCGGAGGAGTAGAGGACCCTATTTCAACTGGTCCCCGGAATTGAGCTGGATATCTACCAGACCACTCTGAGCACCCACGAAACCAGCCTGAAATGTAAGAAGATCTGGATCTCTACAAACAGAATATCGCAGGCAGTTGGTTTTGAGGTACGAAGCGGAGAGCCGTGATTCTGCGGGCAGATATCGGAGGATAAACGGCAGCGGGGGGCGCCTGGGTGGCTCAGTTGGTTGAGCGACTGCCTTCGGCTCAGGTCATGATCCTGGAGTCCCTGGATCGAGTCCCGCATCGGGCTCCCTGCTCGGCAGGGAGCCTGCTTCTCCCTCTGACCCTCCCCCATCTCATGTGCTCTCTCTCTCTCTCATTCTCTCTGTCTCAATAAATAAATAAAATCTTTAAAAAACAAAACAAAACAAAACAAAAAAAACGGCAGCGGGAAGATGCCTGGCTGTGGGGATCCTACACCACCGGTGACTGACAGCCTCGCGCGCTGCAGAGGGGGCACAGACTCGCAGACCGGTAGCGTCAGGAAAGGACTTTAGGGCAGCCCCCAGGGTGGAAAACCAGACCGGTGGGGTCACGCACACGCCAACTGCAGCCCCCCCAGACAGAAACCCGGAGGGACAGTCGCGCACACGCGAACTGCAGCCTCCTAGATGGAAACCCGGTGCGCCGGGGTTGTGCCGGTGAACTGCAACCCCCGGGGTGGAAACCCCGCGCGGCGGAGTCACGCGTGCGAACTGGGAGCGGCGAAGTGGCGCGTGGGAACTGGGAGCGGCTGGCGGTTTTAGAAGCACAAAGGGCAGAGATGTGCTCCAACCTGGAGGCAGGACTGGGAACGCTGCGGAGGGGCGCACAACCCAGGACACTGCCGTTTATAGCAGCACGGACAGAAACGGAGAAGGTGTGGCCTGGAGAGCTCACTGAAGAGCAGACTGCAATCTCTCTGCTTTGAGGCAGAGGGTTGGAAACGGTCTCTTCTGCTCTGACTCGCGGAAGAGACGCAGAAAGCCACCAGGGAAAGGCGCCAGAGAACAAAAGCCCCAAAGACTGATTCCCACTAAGCCCATCCTCCACCACAGGGGCACAGGGCAACTCCGCCCAAACAGGGTTGCCTGAGTAACAGCGCGGCAGGCCCCTCCTGCAGAAGACAGGCTGGGAAAACAAGAGGACAGCAACCCTAAGGTCCCAAGAAAACAGGTGCATCTTGCTTGGGTTCTGGTCAATAATTTGGACTCTATACATTCCCTCAAACACCCATCAACAGAATGACTAGGAGGAGGAGCCCCCAAAACAGAAAAGACTCAGAGATTATGACTTATGCTGCAGATTTATAAATGGATGCAGATAACCAAGATGTCAGAGATGGAATTCAGGCTAGCAATTGTGAAGACAATGGCTAGAATGGAGAAATCAATTAATGGCAACATAGAGTCTCTAAGGGCAGAAATAAAAGGGGAATTGGCAGAACTTAAAAATGCTATCAATGAGATCCAATCCAATCTAGATAATCTAACAGCTAGGGTAACTGAGACAGAAGAGCAAATAAGCGACCTGGAAGACAATATAATAGATAAAAAGGGAAAAGAGGAGGACAGGGAAACACAACTCAGAATCCATGAAAATAGAATCAGAGAAATAAGTGACACCATGAGGCGTTCCAATGTCAGAATAATTGGAATCCTGGAGGGAGTGGAGAGAGAGGGGGGGCTAGAAGATGTATTTGAGCAAATCGTAGCTGAGAACTTCCCTAATCTGGGGAATGAAACAAACATTCGAGTCCTAGAGGCAGAGAGGACCCCTCCTAAGATCAAGGAAAACAGGCCAACACCCCGGCATGTAATAGTAAAACTCGCAAATCTTAGAACCAAGGAAACCATCTTAAGGGCAGTTAGGGGGAAGAGATTCCTTACGTACAGAGGGAGGAACATCAGAATAACGTCAGACCTATCCACAGAGACCTGGCAAGCCAGAAAGGGCTGGCAAGACATATTCAGGGTACTAAACGAGAAGAACATGCAGCCAAGAATACTTTATCCGGCAAGGCTTTCATTTAGAATGGGTGGAGAGATGCAGAGCTTCTATGACCAGCAGAAGTTGAAAGAATATGTGACCACTAAGCTGGTCCTGCAAGAAATATTAAGGGGGGTTCTATAAAAGGAGAAAGACCCCAAGAGTGATCTACAACAGAAATTTACAGGGACAATCTATAAAAACAATGTCTTCATAGGCAACATGATGACAATTAATTAATATCTTTCAATAATCACACTCAACATGAATGGCCTAAACGCTCCCATAAAACAGCACAGGGTTGCAGATTGGATAAAAAGACAGGACCCATCCATATGCTATCTACAAAAGACTCATTTTGAACCTAAAGATACATCCACACTGAAAGTGAAGGGATGGAGATCCATCTTCCATGCCAGCGGACCTCAAAAGAAAGCTGGGGTAGCAATTCTTATATCAGACAAATTAGATTTTAAACTAAGGTCTGTAGTTAGAGACACAGAAGGACACTATATCATTCTTAAAGGGTCTATCCAACAAGAAGATCTAACAATTGTAAATATCTATGCCCCCAACATGGGAACAGCCATCTACATAAGCCAACTGTTAACCAAAATAAAGAGTCATATTGATAACAATACGTTAATTGTAGGGGACCTCAATACTCCACTCTCAGCAATGGACAGATCATCTAAGCAGAAAATCAACAAGGAAACAAGAGCTTTGAATGATACATTGGACCAGATGGACCTCATAGATATTTACAGAACATTCCACCCTAAAACAACAGAATACTCATTCTTCTCGAGCGCACATGGAACTTTCTCCAGAATAGACCACATCCTGGGTCACAAATCAGGTCTCAACCGATACCAAAAGATTGAGATTATTCCCTGCATATTCTCAGACCACAATGCTATAAAACTGGAACTCAATCACAAGAAAAAATTTGGCAGAAATTCAAACACTTGGAAGCTAAAGACCACTCTGCTCAAGAATGTTTGGGTCAACCAAGAAATCAAAGAAGAACTTAAACAATTCATGGAAATCAATGAGAACGAAAACACATCGGTCCAAAACCTATGGGATACTGCAAAGGCGGTCCTAAGGGGGAAATACATAGCCATCCAAGCCTCACTCAAAAATTAGAAAAATCCCGAATTCACCAACTAACTCTACACCTTAAAGAACTAGAGAAAAAGCAACAAACGATGCCTAAGCCACGCATTAGGAGAGAAATAATTAAAATTAGAGCAGAAATCAATGAATTAGAAACCAGAAACACAGTAGATCAGATCAATGAAACTAGAAGCTGGTTTTTTGAAAGAATTAATAAGATTGATAAACCACTGGCCAGACTTACAAAACAAATGAGAAAGGACCCAAATTAATAAAATTATGAACGAAAGGGGAGAGATCACGACTAACACCAAGGAAATAGAAACAATTATTAGAAATTATTATCAACAACTATATGCCAATAAACTGAGCAATCTGGATGAAATGGAGACCTTCCTGGAAACCTATAAGCTGCCAAGACTGAAACAGGAAGAAATTGACAACCTGAATAGGCCAATAACCAGTAACGAGATTGAAGCAGTGATCAAAAACCTCCCAAAAAATAAGAGTCCAGGGCCTGATGGATTCCCTGGGGAATTCTACCAAACATTCAAAGAAGAAATAATACCTATTCTACTGAAGCTGTTTCAAAAAATAGAAACAGAAGGAAAACTTCCAAACTCATTCTGTGAGTCCAGCATTACCTTAATCCCCAAACCAGGCAAAGACCCCATCAAAAAGGAGAATTTCAGACCGATATCCCTGATGAACATGGATTCCAAAATCCTCAACAAAATCCTAGCTAATAGGATCCAACAATACATTAAAAGGATCATCCACCACGACCAAGTGGGATTTATCCCCGGGATGCAAGGGTGGTTCAACATTCACATCAATCAATGTGATAGAACATATTAATAAGAGGAGGGAGAAGAACCATATGGTCCTCTCAATTGATGGAGAAAAAGCATTTGACAAAATACAGCATCCTTTCCTGATGAAAACTCTCCAGAGTATAGGGATAGAGGGAACATTCCTCAAGCTCATAAAATCCATCTATGAAAAACCCATAGCGAATATCATCCTCAATGGGGAAAAACTGAGAGCCTTTCCCTTAAGATCAGGAACACGTCAAGGATGCCCACTCTTGCCACTATTGTTCAACATAGTACTAGAAGTCCTAGCAACAGCAATCAGACAACAAAAAGAAATAAAAGGTATTCAAATTGGCAAAGAAGAATTCAAACTCTCTCTTTTCGCAGACGACATGATACTTTATGTGGAAAACCCAAAAGACTCCACCCCCAAATTACTAGAACTCATCCAGCAATTCAGTAATGTGGCAGGATACAAAATCAATGCACAGAAATCAGTTGCTTTCTTATACAGTAACAACGCAACTGTAGAAAGAGAAATTAAAGAAACAATTCCATTTACAATAGCACCAAAAACCATAAGATACCTCGGAATAAACCTAACCAAAGAGGTAAAGGATCTATACTCTAGGAACTACAAAACACTCATGAAAGAAATTGAAGAAGACACAAAAAGATGGAAAAATATTCCATGCTCATGGATTGGAAGAATAAACATTGTTAAAATGTCTATGCTACCCAGAGCAATCTATACCTTCAATGCCATCCCGATCAAAATTCCAATGCCATTTTTCAAAGTGCTGGAACAAACAATCCTAAAATTTGTATGGAATCAGAAAAGACCCCGAATCGCCAAGGAGATGTTGAAAAAGAAAAACAATGCTGGGGGCATCACGTTGCCCAATTTCAAGCTATATTACAAAGCTGTGATCACCAAGACAGCATGTTACTGGCACAAAAACAGACATACAGACCGATGGAACAGAATAGAGAACCCAGATATGGACCCTCAACTCTATGGTCAAATAATCTTTGACAAAGCAGGAAAAAACATGCAATGGAAAAAAGACAGTCTCTTCAATAAATGGTGCTGGGAAAATTGGACAGCCACATGCAGAAGAGTGAAACTCGACCATTCTCTAACACCATTCACAAAGATAAACTCAAAGTGGATGAAAGACCTCAATGTGAGACAGGAATCCATCCAAATCCTAGAGGAGAACATAGGCAGTAACCTCTTTGACATCGGCCACAGCAACTTCTTTCAAGATACATCTCCAAAAGCTAGTGAAACAAAAGCAAACATGAACTTTTGGGACTTCATCAAGATAAAAAGCTTCTGCACAGCAAAGGAAACAGTCAACAAAACAAAGAGGCAACCCACAGAATGGGAGAAGATATTTGCAAATGACACTACAGATAAAGGGCTGGTATCCAAGATCTATAAAGAACTTCTCAAACTCAACACCCAAAAAACAAATAATCCAGTCAAAAAATGGGCAGAAGATATGAAAAGACACTCCTCTGAAGAAGACATACAAATGGCTAACAGACACATGAAAAAATGTTCATCATCATTAGCCATCAGGGAAATCCAAATCAAAACCACACTGAGATACCACCGTACACCAGTTAGAATGGCAAAAATGGACAGGGAAAGAAACAACAAATGTTGGAGAGGTTGTGGAGAAAGGGGAACCCTCTTCCACTGTTGGTGGGAATGCAAGTTGGTACAGCCACTTTGGAAAACAGTGTGGAGGTTCCTCAAAAATTTAAAAATAGAACTACCCTATGACCCAGCAATTGCAGTCCTGGGTATTTACCCCAAAGACACAGATGTAGTGAAAAGAAGGGCCATATGCACCCCAATGTTCATAGCAGCAATGTCCGCAATAGCCAAACTGTGGAAGGAGCCGAGATGCCCTTCAACAGATGAATGGATAAAGAAGATGTGGTCCATATATA
The DNA here is from genome assembly GCF_004348235.1 of Phoca vitulina. NCBI lineage: Eukaryota > Metazoa > Chordata > Mammalia > Carnivora > Phocidae > Phoca > Phoca vitulina. Next base: position 4,753,088 of record NW_022589787.1, on the reverse strand, counting down.
CAATGGAATATCACTCAGCCATCAGAAAGGATGAATACCCAACTTTTCATCAACATGGATGGGACTGGAGGAGATTATGCTAAGTGAAATAAGTCAAGCAGAGAAAGTCAATTATCATATGGTTTCACTTATTTGTGGAATGTAAGGAATAACATGGAGGACATTAGGAGAAGGAAGGAAAAATGGGCGGGGGGAATTGGAGGGAGAGATGAACCATGAGAGACTATGGACCTGAGAAACAAACAGGGTTTTAGAGGGGAGGGGGGTGGGGGGATTGGTGAGCCCGGGATGGGTATTAAGGAGGGCACGTTCTGCATGGAGCACTGGGTGTTATACGAAAACAATGGATCGTGTATCACTACATCAAAAACTAATGATGTATTGTATGGTGACTAACATAACATAATAAAATTAAAAACAAAAAAACCCAAAAAAAACACAGGGGCATGTCCCCCTCTTGGCCATAGCTATGCTGCTCAACCCACAGGGACTGCTGCAGCCACCTTTGGAGGGCCACCATATATATGGGGATGCCTGCATGTATACACATGTATATACACACACATACACACTCACTTGCATGCATCCATATATAGACATATATTTATACATGTATACACATATACATTGTATACATGTAGATACATATATACACATGCACACATTTATATATACATGTATACACTTAGACATATACCTGCGTACACATGCATATGTGCACACACATTCACATATATGCACATATTTATACACATATACATACATTGCTCACATATATACACATTTGTATGCAGTATATACATGCACATTTACACACATATAATAGAGACATATATACACATATTTACACACATACACATTCACACATACATATACATACACACTTATTTATACATGTCACACATGAGCATGGTCGTTTCTATTAGCCTGGACAATTACGAGTTTAGAAGAGGGTGGACCAGAAATGGTCTGCTTGTCTGAGGGGTGGTTGAGAGCAGTCCTCAGTGCCCTGCAACCTGGAATCAAACCCGGGGCTGCTGCTTACACCAGGTCTCAGTCTCCTTCCCCTTATTTTAAGGTCGATGTACCAGTAATCCCTGTCTGATGGTTACCATGAGCATTATGAGACACAAGCAAAGTGCTCAGCATGGGCCTGGCTGATTGCAAGAGTTATGAATATGATCTTGTCCTGAGGGGGACCTCTCTTTCTTGGGGAGAACCTCATGGGCTGCAGGTGGTGTGTTTGGGCTCTGGAGACCTTTCTAGAAAGAGCCCAGACTTATTTCAGGAGGTTGAAGGGAGGTGGCTATAGCAGCTCTGAGTAGAGCAACTGTGCCCAGCACAGTGACCACTTCTGGGCAGTGTGGAGATACCATGAGAAACATCTGGAAATAGCCAGGCTACTTTAAAGGGTCTAATTTCTGGCACGCAGGCTGGGAGAGGGTTGCGTCACACTACTTTGGGATGAAAGAAGCATGGCTTCCTCTAGGTCAGGCTGCTGAAGTAATGCCAGTGCTTTCTTATCTTTCTGACCTCTGATATCTCCCAAGGCATCCTCCTTCCCAGGAGTGTGAAGGTGAGCTAGTGGCCATGGTGGGCTTTCCCTGGCTCACCCGCGTGGGTACTGCCTGGTGATACTTCCTCACAAGAGGCGGACACTCCATATTATGAGGATGAACGGTACCAATGATGATAGGGGATATTCTGATAACAAAGCAGTTGTGGCTACAAGCCTCTCAAACCAACCCTCCTTGGTGATTTTATGATGTTAATATACTTTCATATGCATGCTAACTTAGGCTATATGAGAATTGCCTTTGGACCTGATTTTTGAAAATGGAATTCCATTTAAAATTTTCATTCCTATCTATATCTTAAAATTTTACTCTATTTTGAAGACCAACCTTGAATTCTTTGTGTGAAGCTTCACCTAGCAGTTCTTGTGGGCAGTCCTCTGTTATCCCTCTGTCTGTTTTCTTAAAACTTTTACTTTGTGTTATGCTTGTTTATGATGGAGCCTTACCTGCTTGATTAGGGGATGGGACAGCCAACTCACTTTTCATTATCCCCTTTCCCAGAACAGTGCCTGGGTTAATACTTACAAAGGAACTATAGGCTATTATGAAATATAGAATTCTAAAATTTAACATTTCTTAGTTTGGAATTTTGCCTATGCTTGTGAGCTTTCTTAATTTGAGGCATATACATCTGTGAAAAATGGAGAAATAGTATTATAACATTTTATAGTATTATTATTTGCCTTGCATCTGTCCACAGTTTATAAAGTATATGATGGGGTGGAATTATTTTGGGGGTTTATGGATTTATTTTCATGTTCTCCAATGAACTCTTACTGATTGCCATCTTTAACTGGCAGATTTACATTTGGTCAATTAGCCCCAAGGCCAACAGTGCTGGTAGTTAGACTGAAGTTGGGCACTGTATGATTCCAAGTTTAGAAGGGTCATGAACAGCCTATCAGCAAAGGCCTAATTATTTTTCCAAGTGAATGTACTGTAATTAGAACACAGCTGTGAGAGTTGGTAGTTTATAAGTGTCTAATGAGCTATTTCCTTCCCCACTCACATTAGTTGGGGAGTTAATTGGGTCCATCTGGTGTATAATCCACAGTATCCCTGATACCTGTGATTTTATAAGCCTGTGGCAGACTTGGAGTCTGGATTCACAAGGGGAGTTTTGGTGCCTGAGCTCAAAGAAGAAATTTAGTGAAGTGCAGGAAGGGTGATGCTGAGCTGGGCAGGAGATTGCTTTGTAGTAACTGTGCTCCAGGAAGCAGAATCTCAGGACTCAGGGTGAGCAGGAGAGTGTGAATGGTCAGGACAATTCATCATCTGGGCCAGCATCTGAGATCCGGTTCCTGAGAACTGTCCCAGCGCAGTTGAGCCACTGGGGAGTGACATGTATCAGATAAAAGGTCTCTCTCCATCTCCATCAGGTAAGAGGGGTTAGACAGCTACAAAATTCTGGCTTTTATTCTCAAAATGCATTCTGGAACATTCTGCAGAACGGTGTACCAGAGGGTACAGGGCTGTGGGAAAGGTAACGTGGGTCACACCTGGGGATGCGTGGACCAGAGCTGACGGAAACCATGCAATCCTCACATGAGCAGGCCCTGCCTGCACTCCGCTGGCGCGTGCCCAAAGAAACCCAGCTTCTCTGTCCACCCAGCTTGGCCTCCTCCTTCCCAGGAAGGTCCTGGAAGATATTTGCTTCTGAGATCTGCTTTATCTGAATTAAAAATAAGATAGGATCCAGGCGGAGCCTTCTTCCTAGATCAAAAATTAAAAAAAAAAAAAAGAGAGAGAGAGAGAGAGAGAGAGATGGGCAAATGTCTTTGCAGATTTTTCAACCACACTTGTTACTTGCCTAGAAAGTACTGTAAAGTGGTCGTGCTGTCAGACAGGGAGTTAGGATGTCTAAGCTGTTCTCCCTTTCCTCTGGATGTCAGTACACCGCTATGACTTTCTCTGTGTGTAGGACCTGCCTGATCACCTCACATCTTTCTGGGAAGACTCTGCACGAGTCCATAGACCCCACACTGTCCTGCCTCAAGTCATGTGTGCCTCCTGTGGGCGCACTGCGGCCACAGCGGGCTCCCTCCCGCCTCAACCCCTCTAGCAGAGGCCCCAGCCAGCTGTGCTACCTCCACGGCAGGTCCGCTCCCCTCTGGGCGTGAGCTTGGCAGAGCTCAAGTCACCGCGCCACGTGCGGGGCTGAACTTGCACCGGGCTGGGAGCTGCTGTGCCAGGTTCTGCAGGATTGACACCGACGAGGACCTGTTGGGATGGGGGATGGGCCCGGGGCTAGGGGCGGGATGGGAGAGGGATTGGGGGTGGGTGGCGATGGGAGAGAGATGGAACTGGATGGGGCTGGATAAGGCCGGGATCAGGGCCAGCATCAGTTGCATTATGTCTCCAGCACTGCTCCTCTCCTGCACCTCCCAAGATGTTTATCTGCATTGAACATATCTGTGTGATGGGCGTGGATCTCAGTCCTTAGCTCAGAAATACCTCATTGCTTTATTTTTCAGCGTCACCCGTTTTTAGCTACTCAGTCTTGTGCAAGCTACTTAACCTATTATCTGCTCATCTAGGAGATGGGTATAAAAAGGCCAGGATAAAGAAGATGTGGTGTATATATACAATGGAATATTATGCAGCCATCAAAAAAATGAAATCTTGCCATTTGCAACGACATGGATGGAACTAGAGGGTATTATGCTAAGTGAAATAAGTCAATCAGAGAAAGACAATTATCATATGATCTCACTGATATGACAAATTTGAGAAACAAGACAGAGAATCATAGAGGAAGGGAAGGAAAAATGAAACAAGACGAAACCAGAGAGGGAGAAAAACCATAAGAGACTCTTAATCTCAGGAAACAAACTGAGGGTTGCTGGAGTGGAGGGGGTGGAAGGGATGGGGTGGCTGGGTGATGGACACTGGGGAGGGTATGTACTATGGTGAGTGCTGTGAACTGTGTAAGACTGATGAATCACAGACCTGTACCCTTGAAGCAAATAATACATTATATGTTAATATAAAAAATTAAAAAAAAAACCAAATAAAGCAGGAAAAAAAAGAAAAAATGTATGGGTTTATTTCTGGATTCTTAATTTTATCCCATAAAGTTTATATGTCTATCCTTATGCCAGTACAACACTGTTCAGAGTACTGTAGCTTTGTAGTAAGTTTTGAAATCAGGAAATGTGAGTGCTGAAAACTTGTTCTTTCTCAAGATGGTTTGGGTTTTTGGGGGCCCCTCAAAATTGAATATGAATTTGAGGATTGGTTTTTCCATTTCTGCAAAAATGTCCATTGGAATTTTGATAGAGATTGCATTGAATCTGTAGATAACTTTAGGTAGTATTGACACTTTAGCATTATTAAGTATTTCTAGCCATGAACATGGGATGTCTTTCCACTTATTTAAGTCTTTTTAATTTCTTTCAGCCATGTTTTGAAGTTTCCAGTATACAAATCTTTCACTTCCTTGGTTAAATTTATTTCAAGATATTTTATTCTTTTGGGTACTATTGTAAATGGAATCATTTTAATTTGCTTTTCAGATTGTTCATTGCTGGTATAGAGAAATACAACAGATTTTTGTGTTGCTCTTTTACCTGCAACTTGCTAAATTCGTTTGTTAGCTCTAGTAGATTTCTTATGAATTTTGGGGGGATTTTCTATATATAGGATCATGGGATCATGTCATCTGCAAATGGAGATAGTTTTACTTTCTCCTTTCCAATTTGGATATTTTTAATTCTTGCCTAACTGCTCTGGCTAGAACTTCCAGTACAATGCTGAATAGCAGTGGTGAAAACAGGCATTCTTGATTTATTCCTGATCTTAGCAGGGAAGCTTTCAGTCTTACACCATTGAATATGATGTTAGCTGTGTTTTTTTTTTTTTTTTTTTTTACAAATTCCCTTTATCATATTGGAGAAGATGCCCTCTATTCCTAGTTTTCTGAGTGTTTTTCCTTTTCCCAGAGAACTTGTGCTTAAGATGGAAGATGACAAGAAGACATAACCACTGGAGGACAGTGGCTGAGACCATGTTGTTCCCTAGAGACTGTTAAAGCTAAAAGGAGATGTAGTTGGAAAGATTCAAGGATGGTACCATGAGCAGATGTTGATACCAGGCTGGAGAGTCTGAGATTCATCTTCTGTGCCAGTGTTTCTCACAGTGTGGTACTATTTCAAAATCTCCTGGGTGTTGTAAAAATATAGCTCCCTGAGCTATACACTTTTCTGAATCAGGATCTATAGGATAGGGTCCTGGGAAATTGTCTTGAAGCAGGGTCCCAGAGGATTTGACTGTAGGCTTACAATTGGAAGCCACTGCCATGGCAGGAGAGAATGAAATGAGAATGGCAGGCAGAGGATGTGCTGGTAGACTTGAGAACGGGAATCTAACACCCTTGGAATTTTCCTGATAATTCCAGGACCCCAAAGTTTAAAAAGAAGGTGACAAGAGGGAAATCTTCAGTGCGTAGATTTTAGGAGAACACGAATTCATTTTTAGGCTTGCTGATTTGAAGTGCGAGCATGGCCAGGCTATATAGTTGCCTATCCTGGGTGGGGAGACACAGCTATGGCAGCATCCCAGCTATTGTGCTTGGTGCATGGGAGATGCAAAAACATGCTAGCTTCTCTCACCCCATGGACTTGATGGCTTTTCCTAGGTTTAATCATGTGAGGTGTTATAGCTGATCTCATCCCTACATCTTAAGCTTGCCTTTGCTTGGTGCTATGCTGGGTATTGGTCTCATGATATAGTTGAGGGGGTAGATATATAAAGTGTGCAAAGTGTGCAATAAATGACACAACAGAGGTGAGTGCAAGGTACAGCAAGGGCAGAGGGAGGGTGAGCTCCAACTCTCTTGGAGGAAAATGGATCTACACAAAGGAACGAAGAGTGCCAGGAATGTAAATGTTTTTAGTCAATATACACATTTCTTCTTATTGTATTTAAAAGATAACTGATCATTTAAAAAAATAATAAAATTGCAGTATGTGTTTTATAACACCTGTTAAAGTATGACAACCATAGCACAAAGGTTGGGAAGAGAGAAACGGGAGCACATCATATTAAGTGTACCTTTGTGCACTATAGATGTATGTGTTATATGCATGTATATGCATGTATATATTACTATTATATGTTATAGAGGAACAGGTAGAATATAATTTTAAGTTAGATTGTAAGAAGCTAAAGATGTATACTGTAAACCCTAAGCAACAACTAAACTAACAAAGAATTATAGCTAATAAACCAGCTACAAAGGTGATAATATGGATCATTCAAAATACTCTGTTACTGCAAAATAAGGCAGAAAAAGAGGAAAAGGGGAACAAGGAATAGATGGGCAAATAGAAAACAAGTAGCAAGATGGTAGATTTAAACCTAAATACAATAATCACATTATATGTGAATGGACTGAATACCTTATGTACAAAGGAACTCACTTTATTTTTTAAATATTTAATTAATTAATTTATTTGAGAGAGAACAGAGGGAGAGGGAGAGGGAGAAGCAGATTCCCCACTGAGCAAGGAGCCCAACACAGGGCTCCATCCCAGGACCCTGAGATCATGACCTGAGCCAAAGGCAGATGCTTAACCAACTGAGCCACTCAGGCACCCCTAAAGGAACCCACTTTAAATATAAAAGCACAGATAGGTTAAAAGTAAAAAGATGGAAAAAGACGTACAATGCTAAAATGGATACAAGAAAAGTGGAGTGATTATATTAATATTAGAATAAGTGGATTATAGAGCAAAGAATATTACTAGGAATAAAATGGCCATGTCATAAAGGGGTCAATCTTATCAAAAAGGCATAATTCTTTTTCAACAATGAATCATGGAACACTACATCAAAAACTAATGATGTACTGTATGGTGACTAACATAACATAATAAAATTAAAATAAATAAAAAAATAAAAAATAGTAATTTTTTATAGATTTTATTATTTATTTGAGAGAGAGAGAGAGCAAGTGGGCAGAGGGAAAGGGAGAAACAGGCTCCCCACTGAGCAGGGAGCCCGATGAGGGCACGATCCCAGGACCCTGGGATCACGACCTGAGTTGAAGACAGATGCTTAACCGACAAAGCCACCCAGGTGCCCCAAAAGGGCATAATTCTTAATATTCATGGACTTAAGAAGAAGAGCTACAAAATATATGAAGCAAAAAGTGATAGAACACAAGAAGAAATAGACAAACCCAAAATCATTGTTGGAGATTTCAGGACCTTCTCTCATCAGTTGATGGAGCCCCCAAAGCCTGGACTTATTCAAATGCATGTAACACACAGGGGAGAGAATTGTGGTTTACAGAGAAATTTGGCACAGTCCATCATTCTTTGTGTCTCCAATCCATGTGTCTGCTCCAGGCCACCAGGATGAGTATCTTCTCTATCCAGGCAGTTTCCAAGAAGAGCTTAGGAAATAGACCAAAATATATCGCCAGCAGAGTCTATCTAGAAACATGAAATAGGGGATAATCTGCCATGTGCACTTGAACATCTTACTGATTTCGAATTAGCAGTAGGTCAGAAAAGTTTGTTAAAAATAGACTTCCTTTTTCTTATATGGAATATCACTGCTGAGCATATGGTATACATGCACACATGATATGAAAAGTATTAACAAAAAGTGTAAAATGGTCTTCCAGAGAGCTGTCTACCCCATCAAAACAATAATGATCTTATGTTTCATACAGTAATATATTAAGGCACTTTCAGTTCATCTGTATTCCTATTAACAATGCTGAATTTTTTATCCTTGGACTCACACATTCATTAGTCTGTCTGGCAGAGGATGACTATGAGGGAAAAAATCTAGCTTTTTGCTCAGGGGCCATACACCTTTCATTAATGTGGAGAGTCTTATATCATCTTCCTTGAAAACACATAAGTCTATCTTGTTTGTTTTGGGAGGAGTATACTTTTGTTTTTTGAGCAATAGAAATGATTTATCTTTTCAATAACAAGCTCTGTCATAAGCCTATCCAATGTTAATGATTAATTTTCTGAGTTTTCCAGCGAACTGGAGTGAATGTTGGTCGGATTTCCTCCCACAGCTTTTTTTCTGATTAAAAACAATCTTTTCCAATACTGATTTTGTTGCTTATTTGGTTGAGATTTTAATACTTGTTTATTACTGTGCAGTGATTTTTCCAAACATGACTCTTTCCCATTCCAGTCATCTGCTTTGAAAAGAAGGGATTGCATCTTTTATGCCTAAAGTATTGCTTAGCCTAAGGCCGACACTTTTACTACCTTTGTGTTAGCCCTGGAAAAAATGGGCACCACTCTTTTTTATTGTGAATTTTTTGGGACATATACTGAACAATCACCAGCTTCTGCAGCAAGCTGGCTGAGGACAACCATGCATGTTTGGCTTTATTACCAATATGTCTACTTTATATGCCTCACTGGGCCCAGTCACCACCTGACTGCTCCAAGCCCATCCTTTTGAATTATAAACCTGAACTGTAAACTTCAACTGTAAACACCACTAGGCCAATGAGCTATTTGAACTATTTTCCTTGGGGTAAATAATTCAAATTGGATCTTAAATACATCTGATTGCTATTATATTCAAGTAAATCCTAAAATTGTGTGAATCTCAGTCAAAAAGACTTCCCCAAGCCTTTGGGTATACTATTAGCCTTTTTTTGTGTGATTAGTAATATCCATTCGTATTGAACAATTCTTGCGTTAACTGTGCTTACACATCTTCCAGGAAAAATTTTAAACAGTATCTAGAAATTTGTTTTAATATTGAGTCAAACCATCTGTAACAAAACTAGTTGTTTAAACAAAGGTTAACATGAACCCCACATCTTTTTCAATCAGGGGTTATTTCCAAGATTCGTGGAATATAAGTGATTAAGATTTTATTATGTTGGCAAACAGAGAGGCAGAGGACTATTTATTTGTAAAGAATGAATTTTTAAAATTCCTTTTTTCTACGTCAGCATAATGCACAGGACCTCTTGGTTTGGTGACTCATTTGAGACTTAAGTGGTCCTGTAATACCTGTTTTCCCCTTCTGCTTGCTTGATTTTAGGAGGCTTTTAAAAATAAATGTTTCTTCATTTCCTAGACTAACTAGGAATGATAAGTGGAAATAATCAGTTATTTGAAAATATTATGAGATACATATTTTAAATATATTATGAAAATATATTATTTTCACCCTCTATTTCAGGATTTCAGTACAGCTTTCCATCTTACCATTTTTTGAATTCCAGTTTTCTATCTGATCATCTCTATGCTGTTTCTTTTCTGTGTATAACTTCCCTTCTGTTACAGATGATAAATTCATTCTTCCTTTAAAATAGTTATACAAGGAGGGTATGTGCTCTGGTAAGTGCTGTGAATTATGCAAGACTGTTGAATCGCAGAATTGTACCTCTGAAACAAATCATGTAATATATGTTAGGAAAAAAAAAAAAAGAAGATAGCAGGAGGGGAAGAATGAAGGGGGGGAAATCGGACGGGGAGATGAACCATGAGAGACTATGGACTCTGAAAAACAAACTGAGGGTTCTAGAGGGGAGGGGGGGTGGGAGGATGGGTTAGCCTGGTGATGGGTATTAAAGAGGTCACGTTCTGAGTGGAGCACTGGGTGTTATGCACAAACAATGAATCATGGAACACTACATGTAAAACTAATGATGTAATGTATGGTGATTAACATAATAATTAAAAAAAAGAAAAGAAAGGAAAAAAAATGGTTATACAAGGGCACTGGGTGGCTCAGTCAGTGAAGCATCTGCGTTCAGCTCAGGTCATGAACCCGGGGTCCTGGGATCTGGTTCCACATCGTGCTCCCTGCTCAGTGGGGAGTCTGCTTCTCCCTCTCCCTCTGCTGCTTCTTCCTCTCTCTCTCTCCCTGTCAAATAAATAAATAAATAAAATACTTTAAAAAATTAGTTATACGCAACTGAGAAATTATTGAACACTACATCTGAAACTAATGATGTACTATATGTTGGCTAATTGAATTTAAATAAAAAATAAAATAAAACAGCATATAATATTTTATGTAGACAAAATAATATATGTAAAATAAAGTAAGTTATTTATATTTTTTAATTTTTTAAATTTTTTAAAATTTTATTTTATTATGTAATGTTAGTCACCATACAATACATCATTAGTTTTTGATGTGGTGACCATGATTCATTGTTTTATTTTTTTCCGTTTTTTATTATTATGTTATCTTAATCACCATACATTACATCATTAGTTTTTCATGTAGTGTTCCATGATTCACTGTTTGCGTATAACACTCAGCGCTCCATGCAGAATGTGCCCTCTTTAATACCCGTCACCAGGCTAACCCATCCCCACACCCCCCTCCCCTCTAGAACCCTCAGTTTGTTTTTCAGAGTCCATAGTCTCCCATGGTTCATCTCCTCCTCCGATTTCCCCTCTTCATTTTCCCCTCCTGCTATCTTCTTATTTATTTACTTTTTAAAACATATAATGTATTATTTGCTTCAGAGGTACAGATCTGTGATTCAACAGTCTTACACAATTCACAGTGCTCACCATAGCACATACCCTCCCCAATGTCTATCACCCAGCCACGCCACCCCTCCCACCCCCCACCACTCCAGCACCCCTTAGTTTGTTTCCTGAGATTAAGAATTCCTCATATCAGTGAGGTCATATGATACATGTCTTTCTCTGTTTGACTTACTTCGCTCAGCATAATACCCTCCAGTTCCATCCATGTCGTTGCAAATGACAAGATTTCATTCCTTTTGATGGCTGCATAATATTCCATTGTATATATCTATACCACATCTTCTTTATCCATTCATCTGTCGATGGACATCTTGGCTCTTTCCACAGTTTGGCTATTGTGGACATTGCTGCAATAAACATTGGGGTGCATGTACCCCTTTGGATCCCTACATTTGTATCTTTGGGGTAATTACCCAGTAGTGCAATTGCTGGATTGTACGGTAGCTCTATTTTCAACTTTTTGAGGAACCTTCATACTGTTTTCCAGAGGGGCTGCACCAGCTTGCATTCCCACCAACAGTGTAGGAGGGTTCCCCTTTCTCCATATCCCCGCCAACATCTGCCGTTTCCTGACTTGTTAATTTTAGCCATTCTGACTGGTGTGAGGTGATAATGCATTGAGGTTTTGATTTGGATTTCCCTGATGCTGAGTGATGCTGAGCACTTTTTCATGTGTCTGTTGGCCATTTGGATGTCTTCCCTGGAAAAATGTCTGTTCATGTCGTCTGTCCATTTCTTGATTGGATCATTTGTTCTGTGGGTGTTGAGTTTAAGACGTTCTTTACAGATTTTGGATACTAGCCCTTTATCTGATATGTCATTTGCAAATATCTTCTCCCATTCTGTTGGTTGTCTTTTGGTTTTGTTGACGGTTTCTTTCGCTGTGCAAAAGTTTTTATCTTGATGAAGTCCCAATAGTTCATTTTTGCCCTTGCTTCCCTTGCCTTTGGCGATGTTTCTATGAAGAAGTTGCTGTGGCTGAGGTCGAAGAGGTTGCTGCCTGTGTTCTCCTTTAGGATTTGGATGGACTCCTGTCTCACATTGAGGTCTTTCAACCATTTGGAGTCTATTTTTGTGTGTGGTGTAAGGAAATGGTCCAGAATCATTCTTGTGCATGTGGCTGTCCAGTGTTCCCAACATCATTTGTTGAAGAGACTGTCTTTTTCCATTGGACATGGTTTCCTGCTTTGTCAAAGATTAGTTGACCATAGAGTTGAGGGTCCATTTCTGGGCTCTCTATTCTGTTCCATTGATCTATGTGTCTGTTTTTGTGCCAGTACTATACTGTCTTGATGATGACAGCTTCGTAATAGAGCTTGAAGTCCGGATTGTGATGCCACCAGCTTTGCTTTTCTGTTTCAATATTCCTCTGGCTATTCGGGGTCTTTTCTGGTTCCATACAAATTTTAGGATTCTTTGTTCCATTTCTTTGAAAGAAGTGGATGGTATTTTGATGGGGATTGCATTGAATGTGTAGATTGCTCTCGGTAGCATTGACATCTTCACAATATTTGTTCTTCCAATCCATGAGCATGGAACATTTTTCCATTTCTTTGTGTCTTCCTCAATTTCTTTCATGAGTATTTTATAGTTTTCTGAGTACAGATCCTTTGCCTCTTTGGTTAGATTTATTCCTAGGTATCTAATGGTTTTGGGTGCAATTGTAAATGGGATCAACTCCTTAATTTCTCTTTCTTCTGTCTCCTTGTTGGTGTATAGGAATGCCACTGATTTCTGTGCATTGATTTTATATCCTGCCACTTGACTGAATTCCTGTATGAGTTCTAGCAGTTTTGGGGTGGAGTCTTTGGGGTTTTCCACATAAAGTATCATATCATCTGCAAAGAGTGAGAGTTTGACTTCTTCTTTGCCGATTTGGATGCCTTTGATTTCTTTTTGTTGTCTGATTGCTGAGGCTAGGACTTCTAATACTATGTTGAAGAGCAGTGGTGATAGTGGACATCCCTGCCATGTTCCTGATCTTAGGGTGAAAGCTCTCAGTTTTTCCCCATTGAGAATGATATTCGCTGTAGGTTTTTCATAGATGGCTTTTATGATATTGAGGTATGTACCCTCTATGCCTATACTCTGAGAGTTTTGATCAAGAAAGAATGCTGTACTTTGTCAAATGCTTTTTCTGCATCTATTGAGAGGATCATATGATTCTTGTTCTTTCTTTTGTTAATGTATTGTATCACGTTGATTGATTTGCGGATGTTGATCCAACCCTGCAGCCCAGGGATAAATCCCACTTGGTCGTGGTGAATAATCCTTTTAATGTACTCTTGGATCCTATTGGCTAGTATTTTGGTGAGAATTTTTGCATCCATGTTCATCAGGGATATTAGTCTGTCATTCTCCTTTTTGATGGGGTCTTTGTCTGTTTGGGGATCAAGGTAAGTGTGGCCTCATAAAACGAGTTTGGAAGTTTTCCTTCCATTTCTATTTTTTGGAACAGTTTCAGAAGAATAGGTATTAATTCTTCTTTAAATGTTTGGTAGAATTCCCCTGGGAAGCCATCTGGCCCTGGGCTCTTGTTTGTTGGGAGATTTTCGATTACTGCTTCAATTTCCTTAGTGGTTATAGGTCTGTTCAGGTTTTCTATTTCTTCCTGGTTCAGTTTTGGTAGTTGATACATCTCTAGGAATGCATCCATTTCTTCCAGATTATCTAATTTGCTGGCATAGGGTTGCTCATAATATGTTCTTATAATTGTTTGTATTTCTTTGGTGTTGGTTATGATCTCTCCTCTTTCATTCATGATTTTGTTGATTTGGGTCATTTCTCTTTTCTTTTTGATAAGTCTGGCCAGGGGTTTATCAATCTTGTTAATTCTTTCAAAGAACCAGCTCCTAGTTTCATTGATATGTTCTACTGTTGTTTTAGTTTCTATTTCATTGATTTCTGCTCTGATCTTTATTATTTCTCTTCTCCTGCTGGGTTTAGGCTTTATTTGCTGTTCTTTCTCCAGCTCCTTTAGGTGTAGGGTTAGGTTGTGTACTTGAGACCTTTCTTGTTTCTTGAGAAAGGCTTGTATTGCTATATACTTTCCTCTTAGGACTGCCTTTGCTGCATCCCAAAGATTTTGAAAATTGTGTTTTCATTTTCATTGGTTTCCATGAATTTTTTTAATTCTTCTTTAATTTCCTGGTTGACGCATTCATTCTTCAGTAGGATGCTCTTTAGCCTCCATGTATTTGAGTTCTTTCCGACTGTCGTCTTGTGATTGAGTTCTAGTTTCAAAGCATTGTGGTCTGAACATAGGCAGGGAATGATCCCAATCTTTTGGTACTGGTTGAGACCTGATTTATGACCTAGGATGTGATCTCTTCTGGAGAATGTTCCCTGGGCACTAGAGAAGAATGTGTATTCCGTTGCTTTGGGATGGAATGTTCTGAATATGTCTGTGAAGTCCATTTGGTCCAGTGTGTCATTTAAAGTCTTTATTTCCTTGTTGATCTTTTGCTTAGACGATCTGTCCATTTCAGTGAGGGGGTGTTAAAGGCCTCCACTATTATTGTTTTGTTGTTGATGTGTTTCTTTGCTCTTGTGTTTAATTGGCTTATATAATTGGCTGCTCCCATGTTAGGGGCATAGATATTTACAATTGTTAGATCTTCTTGTTGGATAGACCCTTTATAGTGTCCTTCCTCATCTCTTATTACAGTCTTTGGTTTAAAATCTAATTTGTCTGATATAAGGATTGCCACCCCAGCTTTCTTTTGGTGTCCATTAGCATGGTAAATGGTATTCCACCCCCTCACTTTCAATCTGGGGGTGTCTTTGGTTCTAAAATGAGTCTCTTGCAGACAGCATACTGATGGGTCTTGTTTTTTAATCCAATTTGATAGCCTGTGTCTTTTGATTGGGGCATTTAGCCCACTTACATTTAGGGTAACTATTGAAAGATATGAATTTAGTGCCATTGTATTGCCTGTAAGGTGACTATTACTGTATATTGTCTGTGTTCCTTTCTGGTCTATGTTGCTTTTAGGCTCTCTGTTTGCTTAGAGGACCCCTTTCAATATTTCTTGGAGGGCTGGTTTCGTGTTTGCAAATTCCTTTAGTTTTTGTTTGTCCTGGAAGCTTTTTATCTCTCCTTCTATTTTCAATGACAGCCTAGCTGGATAGTGTATTCTTGGCTGCCTATTTTTCTCATTCAGTGCTCTGAATGTATCATGTCAGTCCTTTCTGGCCTGCCAGGTCTCTGTGGATAGGTCTGTTGCCAATCTAATGTTTCTACCATTGTAGGTTACATATCTCTTCTCCCGAGCTGCTTTCAGGATTTTCTCTTTGTCTCTGAGACTCGTAAGTTTTACTATTAGATGTCAGGGTGTTGACCTATTTTTATTGATTTTGAGAGGGATTCTCTGTGCTTCCTGGATTTTGATGCCTGTTTCCTTCCCCAAATTAGGGAAGTTCTCTTCTATAATTTGCTCCATTATACTTTCTGCCCCCCTCTCTCTCTCTTCTTCTTCTGGGATCCTAATTATTCTAATTTTGTTTCGTCTTATGGTATCGCTTATCTCTCGAATTCTGCCCTCATTATCCAGTAGCTGTTTATCTCTCTTTTTCTCAGCTTCTTTATGATGGAAAATAATGGTCTTCTATCTCACTGATTCTCTCTTCTGCCTCATTTATCCTAGCGGTTAGCGCCCCCATATTTGATTGCACCTCATTAATAGCCTTTTTGATTTCGACTTGGTTAGATTTTAGTTCTTTTATTTCTCCAGAAAGGGTTTCTCTAATCACTTCCATGCTTTTTTCAAGCCCAGCTAGTACCTTTAAAGTGATGATTCTGAACTCTAGATCCAACGTCGTACTAATGTCCGTATTGAGTAGGTCCCTGGCAGTCGGTACTACCTCTTGTTCTTTTTGTTGAGGTGATTTTTTCCATCTTGTCATTTTGTCCAGAGGAGAATAGGTGAATGAGAGAACAAAATGCTAACAGGGTACCAACGTCCCCAGAAAATATACTCTAAACAAATCAGAAAAGACCTGAAGCAGGGGGAAAAGAAAGGGAAAGAGAGAAAAAAGAAAAAGAAAAAAAAAAGAAAAAGAAAAAGATAAAGATAAAAGCAAACAAAAACAGAACAAAACAAAAAAAACCAGAATATGATCAAATATGATTAGGCTGGTACATAGATCAGTGCCACACCCTATATTTTGGGTGTATTTTGGTCTGTTAAAAGAAAGTGCCTCCCAAAATTTTAAAGAAAGAAAAACATATATGTACAAAAATAAGGGTTGATATGATGAAAGTTTGGAATATGACTGTAAAGATGAAAATTACAAAAATTTTATAAAAGGAATTGATAAGAAGTTGTTTGAAAAAAGAAAGAAGAAGATTAAAAAAAAAAGAAAAAAAGGGACAGAATGTGATATGGCAGGAGAGTAGAACAAAACCATACAGTAGTGATTTAGGGTATATTTTGATCTGTTAGAAGAAAGTATCTCAAAATTTTAAAGAGAGAACAACATATATATATATATATATATATATATATATATATATATATGCCAAAAATACGGGTAACT
The DNA here is from genome assembly GCF_004348235.1 of Phoca vitulina. Taxonomy (NCBI): domain Eukaryota; kingdom Metazoa; phylum Chordata; class Mammalia; order Carnivora; family Phocidae; genus Phoca; species Phoca vitulina. The sequence goes on along the minus strand of NW_022589787.1, from coordinate 4,736,473 downwards.
ACTATGAAGGGATAGAATATGACTCTAAAAATGAAAAAAATCTTTTTTAAAAAAGGAATTGATAAGATGTTGGTTGAAAAGGGAAAAAGAAAAATTGAAAAAAAAATTAACTTTGAAAGACTAAAGAATCATCATAAAAAAGCCATGGATTCTATGTGCATTATTCCCCTAGCGCTGGATTTCTGCCGTTCTCATTGATGAGTAAACCTGGTCTTGCCTGGCTGTTCTCGCTGATCTTCTGGGGGAGGGACCTGTTGCCGTGGTTCCCAAATGTCTTTGCCGGAGGCGGAATTGCCCCGCCCTTGCCAGTCCGGGCTAAGTAATCTGCTGGGGTTTGCTCTCCGGAGCTTTTGTTCCCTGCAAGCTTTCCCTACAGCTTTGGAGGCTGGGAGTGAAAATGGCGGCCTCTCAGTCTTTGCCCCGGAGGAGCCGAGAACTCGGGCCCCGCTCCTCAGTGAGCCCCCAGAGAAAAGCAGTCAGTCACTCCCGTCTCCCTGGTCTCCGGCCGCACTCCGTGCTCACCCGGCCTGTGACTGAGTTTTTCTATCTCTGGCACCCGACCCCGTGTGGAGTCTCCAAGCCCAGCAGATCCTTGCGGTGCGCTCCTGTGCCACTTCTCCCGGAGGAGGAAGGTAGGTCTCCCCGGATCTGCCGCTTGTCGGGTCCCTGCTGTAGGAGCAGGGGCCCGACTGTGCCGCGGATCACGGTTTATGACAACCCTGAGCTGAAAGCCCGCACCTCGGCTCTGTCTCTGCAGCCGGCTTCCCTGCTCCGATACCTGGGAGCTCTGCCACACTCAGGCACCCCCAGTCTTTCTTTGACCCCGAGGGTCCTGAGACCACACTCTCCTGCGAGGGTTCCACCCCCAGCTTAGCCATCGGAGTGACATCCCTCAGCGGAGTCGACTTCTAAAAGTTCCGATTTTGTGCTTCGCGGCTCTATCACTTGCCAGAGGCAGCCGACAGAGGCCCCTCCCCTGCCATCTATCCTCCCGAATATCGCCTCGGATTCACGTCTCCGCATGTCCTACCTTCCAGAAAGTGGTCGCTTTTGTGTTCAGAGATTTGTTGCTATTCTTTTTTTTGATCTCCTGTTGAGTGTGTAGGTGTTCAGAATGGTTTGATCCCTATCCAGCTGAATTCCTGAGACCAGACGAAATCCAGGTCTCCTACTCCTCCACCATCTTGCTCCCGGCTCAAAAGTGGATGGTATTTTGATGTGGATTGCATTGAATGTGTAGATTGCTCTAGGTAGCATTGACATCTTCACAATATTTGTTCTTCCAATCCATGAGCATGGAACATTTTTCCATTTCTTTGTGTCTTCCTCAATTTCTTTCATGAGTATTCTATAGTTTTCTGACTACAGATTCTTTGCTTCTTTGGTTAGATTTCTTCCTAGGTATGTTATGGTTTTGGGTGCAATTGTAAATGGGATTGACTCCTTAATTTCTCTTTCTTCTGTCATGTTGTTGGTGTATAGAAATGCCACTGATTTCTGTGCATTGATTTTATATCCTGCCACTTGACTGAATTCCTGTATGAGTTCTAGCAGTTTTGGGGTGGAGTCTCTTGGGTTTTCCACATAAAGTATCATATCATCTGCAAAGAGTGAGAGTTTGACTTCTTCTTTGCCAATTTGTATGTCTTTTATTTCTTTTTGTTGTCTGATTGCTGAGGCTAGGACTTCTAATACTATGTTAAATAGCAGTGGTGATAGTGGACATACCTGCCGTGTTCCTGATCTTAGGGTGAAAGCTCTCAGTTTTTCCCCATTGAGAATATTCACTGTGGGTTTTTCATAGATGGCTTTTATGATATTGAGGTAGGTACCCTCTATCTGTACACTCTGAAGAGTTTTAATCAAGAAAGGATGCTGTATTTTCTCAAATGCTTTTTCTGCATCTATTGAGAGGGTCATATGGGTCTCATTCTTTCTTTTATTAATGTATTGTATCACACTGATTGATTTGTGGATGTTGAAGCACACTTGCAGCCCAGGAATAAATCTCACTTGGTCGTGGTGAATAATCCTTTTAATGTACTGTTGGATCCTATTGGCTAGTATTTTGGTGAGAATTTTTGTAGCCATGTTCATCAGGGATATCGGTCTGTAATTCTCCTTCTTGATGGGGTCTTTGTCTGGTTTTGGGATCAAGGTAATGCTGGCCTCATAAAATGAGTTTGGAAGTTTTCCTTCTATTTCTATTTTTTGGAACAGTTTCAGAAAAATAGGTATTAATTCTTCTTGAAATGTTTGGTAGAATTCCCCTGGGAAGCCATCTGGCCCTGGGCTCTTATTTCTCAGGAGATTTTTGATTACTGCTTCAATTTCCTTACTGGTTATGGGTCTGCTCAGGTTTCCTATTTCTTCTTGGTTCAGTTTTGGTAGCTTATACATCTCTAGGAATGTATCCATTTCTTCCAGATTGTCTAATTTGCTGGCATATAGTTGCTCATAATATGTTCTTATAATTGTTTGTATTTCTTTGGTGTTGGTTGTGATCTCTCTTCTTTCATTCATGATTTTATTTATTTGGGCCCTTTCTCTTTTCTTTTTGTTAAGTCTGGCCAGGGGTTTATCAATCTTATTAATTCTTTCAAAGAACCAGCTCCTAGTTTCATTGATGTGTTCTACTGTTCTTCTGTTTTCTATTTCATTGATTTCTGTTCTGATCTTTATTGTTTCTCTTCTCCTGCTGGGTTTAGGCTTTATTTCTTGTTCTTTCTCCAGTTCCTTTAGGTGTAGGGTTAAGTTGTGTATTTGAGATCTCTCTTGTTTCTTGAGAAAGGCTTGTATTACTATATACTTTCCTCTTAGGACTGCCTTTGCTGCATCCCAGAGATTTTGAACAGTTGTGTTTTCGTTTTCATTTGTTTCCATTAATTTTTTAAATTCTTTTTTAATTTCCTGGTTGATCCATTCATTCTTTAGTAGGATGCTCTTTAGCCTCCATGTATTTGAGTTCTTTCTGACTTTCCTCTTGTGATTGAGTTCTAGTTTCAAAGCATTGTGGTCTGCAAATAGGCAGGGAATGATCCCAGTCTTTTTGTACCAGTTGAGACCTGATATGTGACCCAGGATGTGATCTCTTCTCGAGAATGTTCCATGGGCACTAGAGAAGAATGTGTATTCTGTTGGTTTTGGATTGAATGTTCTGAATATATCTGTGATGTCCATCTGGTCCAGTGTGTTATTTAAAGTCTTTATTTCCTTGTTGATCTTTTGCTTAGATGATCTGTCCATTTCAGTGAGGGGGGTGTTAAAGTCCCCCACTATTATTGTAGTGTTGTATATGTGTTTCTTTTATTTTCTTATTAAGTGGCTTATATGATTGGGTGCTCCCATATTAGGGGCATAGATATTTAAAACTGTTAGATCTTCTTGTTGGATAGACCCTTTAAGTATGATGTACTGTCCTTCCTCATCTCTTATTATAGTCTTTGGTTTAAAATCTAATTTGTCTGTTTTTTTTTTTTAAAGATTTTATTTATTTGACAGAGAGACATAACGAGAGAGGGAACACAAGCAGGGGGAGTAGGAGAGGGAGAAGCAGGCTTCCCCATGGAGCAGGGATCCTGGTGCAGGGCTCAGTCCCAGGACCCTGGGATCATGACCTGAGCCGAAGTCAGATCCTTAACGACTGAGCCACCAGGTGCCCCTAATTTGTCTCTTATAAGGATTGCCACTCCAGCTTTCTCTTGGTGTCCATTAGCCTGGTAAATGGTTTTCCACCCCCTAACTTTCAATCTAGGTGTGTCTTTGGGTCTAACATGGATGGAGCCATATCCAGACAGTATATGGATGGGTCTTGTTTTTTTATCCATTCTGATACCCTGTGTATTTTGATTGGGACATTTAGCCCATTTACATTCAGGGTAACTATTGAAAGATATGAATTTAGTGCCATTGTATTGCCTGTAAGGTGACTGTTACTGTATATTGTCTGTGTTCCTTTCTTGTCCATGTTACTTTTAGGCTCTCTCTTTGCTTAGAGGACCCCTTTCAATATTTCCTGTAGGGCTGGTTTTGTGTTTGCACATTCTTTTAGTTTTTGTTTGTCCTGGAAGCTTTTTATCTCTCCTTCTATTTTCAATGACAGACTAGCTGGTTATAGTATTCTTGGCCACATATTTTTCTCATTTAGTGTCCTGAATATGTCATGCCAGTCCTTTCTGGCCTGCCAGGTCTCCATGGATAGGTCTGTTGCCAATCTAATGTTTCTACCATTGTAGGTTACAGACCTCTTGTCCCAAGCTGCTTTCAGGATTTTCTCTTTGTCTCTGATACTTGTAAGTGTTACTCTTAGATGTCAGGGTGTTGACCTATTTTTCTTGATTTTGAGGGGTGTTCTCTGTGCCTCCTGGATTTTCATGCCTGTTTCCTTCCCCAAATTAGGGAAGTTCTCTTCTATAATTTGCTCCAATATACCTTCTGCCCCCCTCTCTCTTTCTTCTTCTTCTGGGATCCCAATTATTCTAATTTTGTTTCATCTTATGGTATCACTTATCTCTCGAATTCTGCCCTCGTGATCCAGTAGTTGTTTATCTCACTTTTTCTCAGTTTATTTTATTTTACTTTTTTAAAAGATTTTATTTATTTATTTATTTTAATTCTAATTTTTATTGTTATGTTAATCACCATACATTACATCATTAGTTCTTGATGTAGTGTTCCATGATTCATTGTTTGTGAATGTTGTTTATCTCACTTTTTCTCAGTTTATTTTATTTTATTTTTTTAAAAGTTTTGATTTATTCATTTATTTTAATTTTAATTTTTTATTGTTACATTAATCACCATACATTACACCTTTAGTTTTTGATGTAGTGTTCCGTGCTTCATTGTTTGTGCATAACACCCAGTGCTCCATGCAGAACGTGCCCTCTTTAATACCCATGACTAGCCTAACCCATCCTCCCACCGCCCTTCCCTTTAGAACCCTCAGTTTGTTTTTCAGAGTACATCGTCTCTCATGGTTCTTCCCCCTCTCTGATTTCCCCCCATTCATTCTTCCCCTCCTGCTATCTTTTTCTTCTTTTTTTTTTTCTTAACATATATTGCATTATTTGTTTTAGAGGTACAGATCTGTTTCAACAGTCTTGCACAATTCACAACGCTCACCATAGCACATACCCTCCCCAATGTCTATCACCCAGCCACCCCATCCCTCCCACCTCACCCCCCACTCCAGCAATCCTCTGTTTCCTGTTTCTCAGTTTATTTATTCTCCATTATTTGGTCTTCTTTATCACTAATTTTCTCTTCTGACTCATTTGTCCTAGTAATTAGAGCCTCCATTTTTTATTGTACCTCATTAATAGCCTTTTCGATTTCAACTTGGTTAGATTTTAGTTCTTTTATTTATACAAAGAGGGATTCTCTGGTATCTTCTTTGCTTTTTTCAAGCCCAGCTGGTATCTTTATAATTGTCATTCTGAACTCTAGTTCCGACATCTTACTAATGTTCATATTGATTAGGTCTCTGGCAGTCGGTACTGCTTCTTGTTCTTTATTTTGAGGTGATTTTTTCCATCTTGTCATTTTGTCCAGAGGAGAATAGATGAATGAGAGAACAAAATGCTAAAAGGGTAACAATAACCCCAGAAAAATGTACACTAAGCAAATCGGAAGAAACCTGAACCCGGGGAGAAAAGAAAGGCAGAAAAAAAAATATGATCAGGCTGGTGAATAGAACAGAGCCACGCACTAGATTTTGGGTGTGTTTTGGTCTGTTAGAAGAAACTGCCTCCCAAAATTTTAAAGAAAGAATAACTTATATATATACAAAAATATGGGTAAATACAATGAAGGGATGGAATATGAATGTAAAGATGAAAACTAAAAAAGATTTAAAAAAAGGATTTGATAAGAATTTGGTTGTAAAAAGAATGAAGAAAAGTTTTTTAAAAAAGGAGACAATGTGATCAGGCAGGAGACTAGAACAAAGCCATACACTAGATTTAGGGTATATTTTGGTCTGTTAGAAGAAACTGTATCCCAAAATTTTAAAGAAAGAAAAACTTATATATATACAAAAATTAAGGTTAAATACAATGAAGGGATATAATATGACTGTAAAAATTAAAATTAAAAAAGATTTTTAAAAAGGAATTGGTAAGATATTGGTTGAAAAGGGAAAGAAGCAAAATTTAAAAAAAAGAAATAGAAAAAGAAAAAAATAAAGTAAATTAAAAAAATTAACTTTGAAAGACTAAAGAATCATGGGAAAAAAACCCCATGAATTCTATGTGCTGTATTCCCCTAGCGCTGGAGTTTTGCAGTTCCCATTGATGGTTTACTTGGTCTTGGCTGGCTGTTCTTGCTGATCTTCTGGGGGAGGGGCCTGTTGCAGTGATTCTCAAACGTCTTTGCCTGAGTCGGAATTGCACCGCCCTTGCCAGGGGCCAGGCTGAGTAATATGCTTGGGTTTGCTCTAGGTAGCTTTTGTTCCCTGCAAGCTTTCCATACAGCTTTGGAGGACGAGAATGAAAATGGCAGCCTCCCAATCTCTGGCCGCCGAGGAGCCAAGATCTCAGGGCCCCACTCCTCAGTGAGCCCTCAGAGAAGAGCAATCAATCACTCCCATCTCCCTGGTCTCCGCCACACTCTGTGCTCACCTGGCCTGTGACCCAGTGTTTCTATCTCTGGCATACGACCCCACGTGAAGTTTCCAAACCCAGCAGATCCCTGTGGTGCGGTCCCGCGCCACTCCCCCCGGGGGAGGAAGGGGAGTCTCCCTGTATCTGCTGCTTGTTGGGCCCCTGCTCAAAGAAGAGTAGTGGCCCGACTGTGCTGTAGATCACAGTTTATGGCAAGCCCGAGCTGAGAGCCCACTCCTTGACTTTGTCTTTGCAGCTGGCTTCCCCACTCCAATACCTGGGAGCTTTGCTGCACTCAGTCACCCCTGGTCTTTCTGTGACCCTGAGGGTCCTGAGACCATACTGTCCCAGTGAGGGTTCCACCCACTGCTTAGCCACTGGAGTGATGTCCCTCAGCAGAGCAGACTTCGAAGAAATGTTCCGATTTTGTGCTCCGTTGCTCTATCACTTGCTGGTAGCTTGCTGATGGAGGTTCCCTCCCCCCACGGTCTATCTTCCCAAATATCGCCTCAGATTCACTTCTCCGCACGTCCTACCTTCCAGAAATTGGTCGCTTTTCTGTTCAGAGAATTGTTGCTCTTCTTTTCTTTGATCTCCTGTTGAGTTTGTAGGTGTTCAGAATGGTTTGATATCTAGCTGAATTGCTGGGACCAGACGAAATTTAGGTCTCCTGTCCTCTGCCAATCTTGCTCCTCCCAGTAAGTTTTTTTTTAATCCCCTATGATCCTCTGCACTATTTCTTATGTTCCACATATCAGTGAATATCAGTAAGTTATGAAGTTTAATTTTCATAAACCAGTTGGCACCTGTTTTGCCCTATCCCTTTGCTTTCTAATATGGGACCACTTTCTGGAATTTTGTATTTATAATTCCTGTGTGTGCTTGTGTATCTCTCTCTCTCTCTCTCTCTCCCCATCTCTTTATTTATTCTATCTGAAACCAAGTAAATGGATTCTAAACAATGTATTGTTTAGTGTTGCTTGTTTTTAAGCTTTATAAAAGTTATATCTTGTATGTATTCTTCCATGAATTCCTTTCTTCACTCAACATTATGTTTCTAACACTTACCCATATTGCTTTGTTTAACTGTAGTTCCTCCAGTTTCACTGCTGTGTAAAATTTTATTTGTGTGAATATCCTGGTGCATGTTGATTTTGTATCTTTCAACTTCACTGAATTTGATTTTATTAGTTCTAACAATTGTGTGTGTGTGAGTGTGTGTGTGCATTCATGTGTGTGTGTAATCTTCAGAATATTCCACATATTAGCTCATGTCATCTGTGAACAGGGATAATTTTTGTGTTTCTTTCCAATTTGAATGCATTTTATTTCTTTTTCTTGCCTAATTGATCTGGCTAGAGCTTCCAGTACTATATTGATTAGAAGCAAAACAGGTATCCTCAAATTGTTCTTCATCTTAAAGGAAAAGCTTTCATTATTTACCTTTGAGTATGATGTTAGCTGTTTTTCATATGGCCTTTATTATGTTGTAGTTTCCTTTTATTCCTAATTGCTGAATATTTTTATAATGAAAGTGTCTTGAACTTTGTCATATACTTTTCTGCATCAATAGATGATCATGTGGTTTTTTTCCTTCGCTCTGTTAATGTGGTGTTTCATTGATTGATTTTCATATTTTGAACCATCCTTGAATTCCAGGAATAAATTCCTCTTGGTCATAGTGTATAATCCTTTTAATATGCTGCTGAACTGACTTGCTAGTATTTTGTTGAGGATTTTTTGCATCAGTATTCATCAGGGATATTGGTCTGTGGTTTTCTCCTCTTGTAGTGTTTTGGTATCAAGGTAATGCTGATCTCATTGAATGAGTGTCCCCTCCTTTTCAGTTTTTTAGGAGAGTTTGAGGAGGTGATGTTAATTGTTCTTTAAACATTTGGTAGAGTGCATCAGCTAAGCAATCTGGTTCAGGGCTTTTTTTATTGTTGTTGGGAAGTTTTTGATTACTGATTCAATTTCCTTAATAGTTGCAGGTCTATTCAGATTTTCTTTTTCTTCATTATCAGTGTTGGTAGGTTGTGTATAGTTAGGAATTTGCCCATTTTATATAGGTTATCCAATTTATTAGCATATAATCATTCATAGTATGCTTGTATAATCCTTTTTATTTCTGTAAAATTGATAGTAATGTTCCTGCTTTCATTTCTGATTTTAGTAATTTGAGTTTCTCTTTTTTTCTTAGTCAATCTAGCTAAAGATGTATCAATTTTATTGATCTTTGCAAAGAACCAACTTTTGATTTCATTGATTTTCTCTATAGTTTTTCTCATCTCTGTTTTATTAGTCACCTCTCTAATCTTGATTTTCTTACTTCTGTTAGCTTTTGGGTTTAGTTTATTCTTCTTTATCTAGTTTGTTAAGGTATAAAGTTAGATTGTTGATTTGAGATCTTTCTTCTGTTTAAATGTAAATACAGCTATAGATTTCCCTCTTAGTACTGCTTTTGGTTCATCCCATAAATTTTGGTATGTTGTGTTTTCATTGTCATTTTTCTCAGGGCATTTGTCTCAAACTGTATTAGTTTGCTAGGGCTGCCATAACAAAATAGCACAGACAGGGTGTTTTAAACAACAGAAATTTATTTCCTCATAGTTTTGGAGGCTATAAGTCCAAGATCAAGGTGCTGGCAGGGTTGGTTACCTCGAATGCCTCTCTCCTTGGCATGCAGATGTTTGCCTTCCTAGATGGCTACCTTCCTATTTCCCCTTTACACTGTCATTGTACATGAATCTTTGGTGTTTCTCGTCTTATAAGGATACCAGTCAAATTGGACTAGAACCCACCCTAATGGCCTCATTTAACTTAATCACCTATTTTAAAGATATCTCCAAATACAGTCATATTATAAGGTCCTGGGGGTTAGGGCTTCAACAGATGAGAGTTTTTGTTTTTTTTTTTTTGGTTGGAGGTGTACACAATTCAGCTCACAGAAGATATTTTCTAATTTCCCTTGTGATTTCTTCTTTGACCCATTGGTTGGTTGAGTGTTTTGTTTAATTTCCACATATTTGTGAATTTTTCAATTTCCCTTTTGTTATTGATTTCTAGTTAATTCTATTGTGATTGGAAAAGATATGTTATATGATTTCAAACTTTCAAAATTTATTAAAACTTGTTTTATGGTATAACATATGGTCTATCCTGGAGAACGTTACATGTGTACTTGAGAGAAATGTGTAATTTTGCTCTTGTTGGATAGATTGTTCTCTGTAGGTCTTTTAAGTCCAGTTGGTTTATAGTGTTGTGTAAGGCCTCTAGTTCCATATGTATCTTTTGTTTGATTTCTAACTATTATTGAGAGTGCGGCATTGAAGTCTCTAGCCATTATTGTAGAACTATCTATCCCTTCAATTATATCAGTGTCTGCCTCATATCTTTTGGAGCTCTGATGTTTGGTGCATATTATTTATAATTGTTATTGGTAGAATATAGTTGAATCATGTTTTTTGTTTTGTTTTGTTTCTGTTTTAATCCCTCTGCCAAACTCTGCCTTTTTATTTATTTATTTTATTTATTTTTTAATGTTTTTATTGTTATGTTAATCCCCATACATTACATCATTAGTTTTAGA
>NW_022589787.1:4683537-4701282 GCF_004348235.1 Phoca vitulina | reverse complement strand
TAAAACTAATGATGTAATGTATGGGGATTAACATAACAATAAAAAAAATTAAAAAAAAACAAAAAACAAAAAACAAAAAACAAAAAACCTAAAAAAAAAAAAAAAATACCACTGACTATATTCCCTATGCTGTACCTTTTATTCCTATGTTTTGTACATTTAATAACTAGAAGACTATCTCCCACTCCCCTTCACCCATTTTGCCCATCCCTCTGTCTCCCTCCCCTCTGGCAACCATTAGTTTATTCTCTGTATTTATAGGTCTGAGTCTGATTTTTGTTTGTTTATTCATTTGTTTTGTTTTTTAGATTTCATATATGAGTGAAATCATATGGTACTTGTCTTTCTCTGTTTGACTTATTTCACTTAGCTTAATACCTTCTAGGTCCATCCATGTTGTCACAGATGGCAAGATCTTGTCCTTTTTTTCGCTGAGTAATATTCCATTATATGTAAATGTAAATATAAACACACACACACACACACACACACACACACGCATATGCACACATTTCTTTATCCATTCCTTTGTTGATGGACATTTGGGCTGCTTCCATATCTTGGCTATTGTGAATAATGCTACAGTAAACATAAGGGTGCATATATCTTTTTGAATTAATGCTTTTGTTTTCTTTTGGTAAATACCCAGTAGTGGAATTATTGGATCATATGGTATTTCTATTTTTAATTTTTTGGGGGGATCTCCATACTGTCTTCCACAATGGCTGCACCAATTTAACTTTCTACCATTAGTGCATGAGGGTTCATTTTTCTCCACATCCTTACCAACACTTCTTATTTCTTGTCTTTTTTATTTTAGCCATTCTGATAGGTAGTATCTCATTGTGGTTTTGATTTGTGTTTCCCTGATGATGAACGATGTTGAGCATCTTTTCATGTGTCTGTTGGCCATCTGTATGTCCTCTTTGGAGGACATCTATTCAGGTCTTCTGCCCATTTTCTAATTGTGTGTGTGTGTGTGTGTGTGTGTGTGTGTGTGTGTGTGTTATGTAAGCTCTTCCTATATTTTGGATATTAACCCTTTATCAGATGTATTGTCTGCAAATGTCTTTTCCCTTTCAATATGTTGCCTTTTGTTTTGTTGATTGTTTCCTTCACTGTGCAGAAGCTTTTTAGTTTGATGTAGTCCCAGTAGTTTATTTTGGCTTCTGTTTCACTTGCCTTAGGAGACATATCTAGAAAAATACTATGGCCAATGTCAAAGAAATTACTGCCTAGGAGTTTTAGGGTTTCAAGTCTCACATTTAGGTCTTTAATCCATTTTGAGCTTATTTTTATGTATTGTGTCAGAAGAGTAGTCCAGGCTTATTCTTCTGCCTGTAGCTGTCCAGTTTTCCCAGCACCATTTATTGAAGAGACTGTCTTTTCCCTATTGTGTATTCTTGCCTCCTTTGTTGTAGATTAATTGACCATATAAGCATGGGTTTATTTCTGGAGTCTCTATTCTGTTCCATTAATCTATGTGTCTGTTTTTGTGCCAGTACCATACTGTTTTGATTACTGTAGTTTTGTAGTATATCTTGAAATCTGGGATTCTGATACCTCCAGCTTTGATTCCCATTTAAATAGGGGCTGTTGAGTCATAATTTGGAAGTGTGAAATGGTTATCCATCAAATTCATTAAATCTAAGGGAATGCAAAATAAGACTTTACCATTTTGAAAAGATCAGAAAGGTATTGAAAAAGATGTCCTAACATAGACCTTCTGCATTCTACAAACAAATGTCAAGCACAGGCTATGGACCAGCACCCTTCACATACAGGGATGGAGCAGAGATGGGACTGGAAAGACTGCAAAGGGTTGGCTAGACTCAGACTTATCTGGGCCCTGAGAGCCACAGTTAAGAAAGGTATAATGGTGACTGGGTCAGGACACCATCAGGAGACTGCAGAGTGGGCCAAGAGCATGGCCTGATTGTTAATTATCTCTGAAGCAATTCTTAAAGACTCTGCTAGTACAACCAGTGACAGCACTGTAATTTCTTTTTTGAATTGTTTGATTATATCTCAGTTCAGTGTTTTTATATTTGATGATCAAATCCATATTCCCACTTTCCAGAAAACTTAGGGGAATATAATTGATAAATATGAATCTGAGAGCCCATATAAGGCCTGTTTCCAGGAAATTCAGCCTTCAAAATGCTAGGGAAGAGCCTCCAAATTTGAATTTTAGCATCTCCAGCATGAAACATGTGCAAACACTAGGTTAACTTTGCTCTCCTCTGTAACCTTCACCAAGCTGCTTTTCATGAGGCCATATATTTATAGGTCAGCAGTGTCTTCCTTTATACCATATTATGGAAAGAATTCCTAACATGTGCTTTGTGATTGTATTACCCAACGCTTCAGAAAGGTGTCTGAGGTTTGGCAGTCTGGGCACATGCAAACAGGACTGCTTTGGTGTGACTTGGGTCCTACCTTTTCTCTTGCAGGCGCTGTGTACGGTGGCTGAAAGTCGCAAGCCTGTTTATCTTTGTGGTGGTGTGCTCTGTGAGTATCACAGAGCTCTGCTGTTGGGTCAGCAGAGCCCCAGGGTGCCTTGGGCTGGGTAGCAAGGCACCTAAGGTATGGGGCTCACACCTTTCTTTGGAGGAGATGCTGAAGGCATGTGGGACTGTGGGCTGAGGTTGGTGAGGGAGGCCTCCCCTTAGCAATGCTCCTCTGCTGTGATACAACAGAAGCCTTGGGGACTTGGCTTTGCTCTGTAGAAGGCAGTTAGCTTCATCCTTGGGTCTGACTTTCCACCTGAAAGCGGCTTACCAATTCTGTTTTCAACCACACGCAATAAAACTCTTTATTTGTCTTGGGCATGTTCAGCATCATGGGTGGCCCCAAGAATGTGTCCTGCTGCCAGCATTTGTGTGGTGTGTATCCTGATGTAGCCTAGCTGGAATCACAGTGCAGGTGCTCAGTATTTTGCCAAATGAATGAGTGTGAGATTCTTTGTGCTCAGGTGTGCATATCTGTGTGTGTACAAATGTGTGTGTACATGCCTGGCTGTGTGTGTCTGTGTGTGCACATGTGGATGTGAGGTCCTCTGTGCCTGCTGCGTGTTTGTGTGTCTGCATGCCTGTGTGGGACATGTGGGTCATTTGTGGTCTGTGATCGTTTTGAGGTCGTGTCTGTGCTTGGGGTCTTGTTTCTGGGTGCGTACCAATTTTCAGCATTGGCATAAGAGAATTTGTCTGCACCATTGTTGGGAGATTCCAGTGGGTGGCTGGTGCCTGCTGCTGTGACTGCATGTGAGATTGTGAGCAAGGATGGGGTGTGTGGGTGGTGTTTTCATGCCTGGGCAGTGTGGACTCCAGGACATGTGTGGCTGTGCCTCTTCTATGCATCCTGAGGTTACGGCCAGGCTGAACCCTGCATGACTGGAAACTGCACATGACCACATGTGGCTGTGAGTACTTGGTTTTCATTATCTGCATAGGTGGGCATGCGTTTCGGGGCTCTGCGTGTGTGCACGTGGGATTATGCGTGAGAAGAGGCTCCTCTTCTCAGGGTGGCGAATAGAGAGCACTATTGCATCTTGAGCAGCGAGGGTCGTTCATGAAGTCAATACTGGCTGAATTGAATTGAATACCTGCAACTCTATGAAAGCCCACAAGGGAGGGGAGCAGTGGCCCAGAGAAAGGAAATTATGCATGAAACAAGAGACAAATACATTGAACTCTGAAAACTTCATGCTTTTACTTTTTTAGCTGCCAGTTTGCTTCTCTACCTCCTATTCTCACAACTGTGTGGCTCTGAAGCTCTGGCTGCTTCCCAGGGCCTGGTAGGTGGGTACACTGGGATTTCCAAGCAGAAGGTCAGGGTGGGCCAGCGCTTACCTGATCTCCTGAGGACTGACCTGAGCTCTGTATCTAGTCTTCAGCCTTCTTCTGGGATTTGAAGTTTTGGTGATTTGGGGAATTTGTTTTGAACTTCTATAACCTGTCATCTTATAACCGCTTATTACCACTTCAGTGTACTTTCTGATGAGGTATAAGGTGCAAATTGTGCAAATTCCACAAACACATACTTTAACCATCACATGGGTTGTATCCCCTTTTCTCCAGTATGGGAAAACCATGTTTACCTTCCTCTGATGATTTAATTTTGTAGCTGAGTGGTTAATCCTTAAAACAAATAAATATCAGTAATCAAGACCCATTGTAGTGGAGAATAGTATAATGAATCAGAATTTTATCTCTAAATATCTAAGAAAAACTAGAGTGAGCTGGTGAATGTTCGATACATCAGTCAACACCATTATTATACCCATATTTTTTTACCTTTTGTCAAAATTATTTAAATCCTATTGTTCTCCTGCCACAAATCTATCATTCAATGTTTCTGATTGTTACAGATTTTATTCAGCCTGTATCCAGATCAAGGGAAGTTCTGGCAGTTGTTGGCTGTGTCACCCCTGCAAAGCTACTGTATCCAGTCTATACAGAGATGGATAGTTGCCCATGGCTGAGATTCACAAAAAGACACCAGAGAACTATTACAACTGTTGCTGAAGGCCGCAGTGTAGGTGATCACTGTTCCTCCCATGCCTATTTTGTTCCTTCAGGACATTTGATGAAAGATGAGGCCAGAGCAGAAGGGGAGGGGAGCACTAGTGAAACTATGATGGGTGGTTGGTGGTGAGGTTCCCCCTGGGGTGATGACAACCAGGTGGCACATTCCAGTTAGGGCCTGGCTCCCCTGGGCTCTTGCATACTCTGTTTTGTACCCCATCCCCACTTCCTTTTGCATTTCAGCCTGGGTGGTTTCTACTGACCTATTTTTAAGTTCATTGCTTCTTTTCCTTGGCTGTGTCATCTGGGCATGATGATTGCTTGGTTTCTTCATACTGTGTTTTCTCTTGCCTTTTTGTAGGCCTCATAGTTTGTCAGTAAAAGCCAGATGTGTTGTATAGGATAGTAGATATTGAGTGTGTTAGTCAGCTCGGACTGCTGTAACAAAATACCACAGCCTGGGGGTTAACAGATATTTATTACTCACAGTGCTAGAGGTTGGACGTCCAAAGTCAAGGTGCTTGCCAATTTGATATCTGGTGAGAGCTCTCTTTCTGGCTTGCAGATGGCTGCCTTTCTTGCCATGTCCTCACAGGGCCTTTCCTCAGTGTGCCTGTGTGTATGTGGAGAGAGAGAGCATTCTCTGGTGGCTGTTCTTAATAAGGATACAATCCTCTCAGATCAGGGCCCCACCCTATGACTTCAGGTAACCTCAGTTACTTCCTTAAAGGCCCCATCTCCAGACACAGCCACACTGGGCGGCCGGGCTTCAACATATGAATTTGTGGGGGACATAAACATTTATCCCATAGCACTGTGGGTTTTAGTTGGGGGTCTGGGTAAATTTAGTCAGAGGTTGGCTGTGTGGCAGTGTGTGGTTGCTATGTAACCTCTAGCATCCCAGACACTTGGAATTGCTTGGCTTCTCTCCTGCTGTCTGCCAGGCTGTGCACTATTCCTACTCCTTCCACAGGGGAGAGTTACTTTCCCCTCTTACCCACCACTCCCAGCTGCTGGGGTTCCACTGTGCCCTTAGACTGCCAGATTTGATATGTTTCCCCAGCAAATTAACGCTTTTTCATGAATCTCCTCAATTTCTTCATCTTCTTTGTGAGTACCTGCTAGGGTTCCTGAAGCAAAATCCTATTAGAAGATGTGAACACCCCAATTCTGTGGCTCCCAGGATCTCCCTACTATCATGCTAGCCCACACTTGACCTTGAGCAGTTTAAAAATTTTCTGATTTAATCTTGCCTGCTTCTGTGTGTGGTGGTAGCACCTGTCTCAGGGAAGCAAATGCTTGGCCCTATTCCTCCCCTCAGTCACCCGTCTCACTCTAGATTTCAAGTTAGATGTTTATGATGCAACCTCATTCTTGACAGAATAAGTCATTAACTTAACATCTGTCCAGGCTTTTCAGGTTGTGAGAGTAGGAGTGGTGTGTTTCTAGCTCTCTACTTATCCCAGCTGAAACTGAAAGTCCAGAGCCCAAAGTCTCTCTTGAATAGACATTTGGATGAGGATAATCAAGCATGAAAGTCCCTAAAGCTCCCAGGCCTGGGAGAGGGAGCATCTTGGAAAGCAAGCCGGGGAGGAGAGGAGGGCAAGGAGGAGAAAGGAGTGGGGAGGAAGAGGAAGCAAATGGAGGAGGAGGGAGAAAAGGAGGCAGCTGTGTCCAGCTCAAGTATTTCTGATTATTACCTTTTTTTCTGATCATTGCCTTTTAAAAAGGAGTTAAATCATTCACAGATTTTTTTTCTTCAGTATCTTCAACTGATAAGCTTGGGTGAACTGAAATTTTAGAAAATTGGGTAGTTTCCCTTGCAGTCACCAGTAGTTTTTGCATATTCTTATTTCCTCTGGTTCTTTTGGGGAGTCCCTCTGTGTCTTTCCAGAACATCCTCTCACTCAGCTGAGCCACTCAACATTCCAGAAAGACCTGGCACTCAAGGTCTTCAGGTGGGCTCATGAGATGGCTCTGGTGGGCAGTGCATGGTGCATCCCTGCCCTTAAATGAATGAGAGCACTCATCTGTACCTGCTCTCAGGACAGGGTAGCTCTGAAGTCTATCTGAAAGCTTGCTAAAGTCTTGGTATTTGCTTCACCACTTTAAAATTGTGTCTCAGTTTTAGGTGAAGATGTATCTCCCTGTGAGAGAACTGGAGAGCTCTGTGATTTTAATGAACTTTGTTTCCCATTCTTATGCCTTACCTCTGTATCATCTCCATGGGTTAAAAACACTAAGACATCTTCCTGCTTTCCTCAGCTTACCCTGGGGCCTTCTCAAAGCAAGTGTCAGTGTGGAGGCCTGACTTCATGATGCCCCTAGGAGAGGGATCCTGCCTTCCCTTCATGTGACCTCACTGTAAATGATCATAACCTACTGCCCAGGCTGAGCCAAGAACTCGGAGAGATCCTATCCAGAACCAGACAGGGAGGCGGAAATATTTGCAGGTTGCTGAGTGATTACTGTACTGTGGCAACTCCTGTGTGAACCTTATCAGTCAGCAGAAATCCTAAGTAAGTATCATAAGTAAGGATAATAACAGGATAAAATCAGATAATGACAAATAAGAGTCTTCTGTTCATCCCACCGAGAACTGTACCATGTCACTTTTGCTCCACAGCATTGTGCAGTCTTCCTTCTAGAGCAGCTCAAGTACAGTAGCCCTTTCCTGGGACTTGAATGAACCCAGACCCATCCTAGTGACTGGCAGACAAATGGTTTTTCTCAGCAGTAAGGGTAACCGGGAGGTCTCTCTCCTGTTCTCTGAGCCATGTGTGTACTTGGATGAAGAGAGAAAGAGAAGTGGAAGACATGAAGAGAGCTGTGTGGGATGATAGGAATGCTGCAGAATGGTTCTTACATGTCTATGGATCTGTTAAAGAAAAAAAAAGTCTTCAGTGACACTTGTTAAAGATGGCAAGTCACACTTTATTCGGGAACTTAGTGATAGTTGTAGAGACCACTGCAGTGAGGTCTTGCGGTGGGGGAGAAAGATTGAACTTGAAAAGTGGGACTTTAAGGCCAAGGAGCAGGGTGGGGGGCAGTGGATGAAAAACTACTAAGAGGAAACATCATGGATAAGAGGAGATTCTGGCCAAACTGACTTCACAGGATCCTTGTTGAAGACAGGCCAGAGTGACCAGACATCACCTGGGGGATGGAGGCGGATGAGGAACCTGATCAGATATTGAGTGTGGTTAGATATGGAGAATGAAGATTCTGCCTAAATTAACCTAGCAGGATTCTTGCTAAAACTGGACACAGAAGCCCCGAAGTCAGGGCTTAGTCTTAGAGAAGAGAGTTCAAAGGAGCATACCTAAGGTTTGGCCAAAGAGAGACTCTGTCAATCATTAACCATTATTAAGGCTGATTTAAGCTTCCCATGGGCTCCTTAGAAAATGTACATTTTTCTCAGTAGATTTTCCATACATTTCTGGAAGCTCACAGACCCTCTCCCAGGACCTTAGGCTGAGAACTTGCTGTGGTGGTTTGTGAAAGGACAGAGGTCAGAAGTCCTCCTCAGATGCGCCCAGAGAGCCAACTGCTGCTGGTATCTACAAAAATGGGGACAGAGTCAGGGCAGGCTAGACTGTGCACCAGAGTTTGGAACTTTTTTTTTAAAGATTTTATTTATTTATTTGAGAGAGAGAGAATGAGAGAGAGCGAGTACATGAGAGGGGGGAGGGTCAGAGGGAGAACCAGACTCCCTGCCGAGCAGGGAGCCCGATGCGGGACTCGATCCAGGGACTCCAGGATCATGACCTGAGCCGAAGGCAGTCGCTTAACCAACTGAGCCACCCAGGCGCCCGCAGAGTTTGGAACTTTGAAGGTGATTCTCAGCAAAAGGGTGTTATTGTGCCGGTCTGGGGCAAGAAGTGATTCAGGCAGGCCTGGTTTTGAAAGGCCAGTAGTGGTGTTCTTGTTGTTGTCCTCATGAGTGAAGAGCCCCACTGTTATTCCTTCTTGACTTCTGGCCAGACCCCAAGGGTGTGTGTTTTGGTGGGAAGTGCTTTTGGAGAAAGCCTCACTATCCTTTAACTGGAGAATAACAAAGCTACCTTTTCCCCTATGATGTTTTCTCTGTAATAGTCGGGCTTTGTCACCTCAGTAATTGCAGGGCTTATTTTAGAAGCTTTGTGAAACAGGAAGTGGCTGTGATTGCAGGCACGTGAAGTTCTTTGTCCCTGAATTGTTCTCTGTGCTTATTATGAGACCTGTTCAAGGCTCCTAGGTCATTAGACAGGTGAATAATGGTCAGCAAGCCAGGTTATATATAAGCAGGGTAATTAGGCTTGCTCACTGACCTTCCTCCCTTCCCTCCTTCCCTTTCTCTCCCTCCCTCTCTTCCAATCTTTTTTCCTTGTTTCTTGACATATGGTCCATTTTCCATCACACCCTTCATAGTAGTCCTGGGCTTTCAAAGTACATAAAGAAAACACTATACATATTAAAAGATTTTGTCCCCTCCTGTTCTTCCTCTCTTACATCCTAAGCTCCTTAGGTAGTAACCTCATAATTGTGATGTCCATTATGCTAGCAACTAGTTACTTGTGGCTCTTGACATTTAAATTTGTATTAATGAAGTAAATAACATTAAAGTTTCACTTCCCCATTCACACCAGCCACATTTCAAGTGCTTAATAGCCACATGTGATTAGTGGCTACCATATCAGACAGCACAGATAAAAACACTTCTATCACCACAGAAAATTCTATTGGCCAGCACCACTCTAGAAATTAAGGACAATCATTCATCCATTTGGTCTCAAATGCTGGAGAAAATACATTAGCACTAGATAGATTATTTTTATGAATTGATCAGTCTTAAAAGTTTCATACTTTATCAAATGACATTGCTCCCATTTTTATCAAGAAGTTGGGTCTAAAGGAACCCCACTTTCTTACCTCCATTCAACTAAGCAAAAGTTGTGTCAAAGAAAAATTGTATCAGTTAAACAGGTAAGGAAGACTTTATCCAAGACTATTGCAATAGGGAAGAGATTGAACTCAACTCCAAATACAACAGGTTAAGCTGGGAATCTACAGAAGGGTGAGGGGGAGGATGGAAAATTACCAAAGGGAACTTGGCTGGGGATCAAGAGTGAAGTGAAGGCATTCTTAAAAAAAAAAAAAGAAAGAAAGAAAAAGAAAAAGAGTGAAGGGATTCTCAATAAACTGGGCTCACCAGGCCAAGGTTGAAACTTAACCAAGAAGAGGGCTCAGAGGACTTAAGTTTGGTCCAGGAGGGATTCCTGGCCAGTGTTAACTGAACCTGGCATTTGATAGGCTCTGTAGCAAACTGAAGGGTAAGCCCAAGAGGACTGTACATTTTAGGTGGAAATGAAGGCCCCTTTCAGGCTCTCATGGATTTGTTCCATGACCTGTGGCAGCACACTGCCCACTCTTCAGAAGTGCTTTGTTCATGTGTCTTTCTCCCCACCATGCATAGGCTGCCAAGACAGCTGCCCACACTGGGACAGCCAGAGAAAGTCAATGGTCACACTCATTAGAGGTACAACAGGAAGATGATTAACTAGGAACTCAGAGGAGGGATGTCTAGGGGGCTCAAAGAGTGGGAAGAAGGTTCATGGAAGGCATGTCAAGTTAGCTCTTGAAAGATGGCTTTGACTGGGGTAGTGGTAAAGGCAGGAGACTACTTTGATGCAGCTAGAAAAAGGAGGCGATTTCTCTCTGACTTCTTCATGCCCCATCTGGCAGGGACTTTGGTCTAAGTTTGGAGGACCTCAAGGATGATGCTGTAAACAAATATTATTGGTGAAACAAGTATATTTGTTGGGGCATCTAATGTGGTGAGAACCACATTAGTTTCTAAAGAAGTAACAAAATGAGTAAGATGCAGTTATTCCTCTTGAGGAGTGAGACCAGTTGGGGAGAAAAGTCTAAAGCAAACTGCAGTATGGCATGAGCCCAATCTACAGAGGAACACTGGAGGAAGCCAGAGGATCTGCTGGAGTCATGGATGACAAGGAAAGATTTAAGGAGAGGAGAGCTTGAGTGAGAACTTGAAAGATGGTAGAAGTTCTGCAGATTTGGGGAGGCATTTGAGGCAAAGGCAGGGGACTATGTGTTAGGAGCATGGTGGACAGTTCAACATGGCTGGGAGGCAAGGATTGAAGCTACCTGCAGGGGTGAGGCTCGATTAGAGGAGGCTCCTGTTTGCTGGGATCTGGAAGTTACAGCTGACACAGTCTGAGCACAGTCACTCTGACACAGTCAGAGCACCCCAGTGGGCTTTGAATCCTAAGTGCATGGTGGGCATCTAGAAAGACAGAGAAAAGGAAGGGTGGAAGTACACGTGGTCCTGTGTCTATGTGATTTTGTATGCACTCAATTTGGTTGGTTAATAATAGGGTGCTTTGTTACGTGGTTGTCTCCCCAACAGGGCATGAGATGCCCCCCGGCCCCCAGGCCAAAGGTCTTGTTTTATTCATTCATTTCTTGGAACGCAATAAATGCTCCACAAACATTCATTAAATCTGAGGGTGAAGGCACTGCTTTTCTAATGTTAGCCTCTAGGTGGTGCTGTTCCTTCCGGGTTTCTGCAAGGTCTCTTGGAATCCTTTCTGAGCTGAAATATTTCTCCCCACCGTGTATCTTGTGTTTGCCCTGGGGAAAGACCAGGACACGAGTAATTTTGGCAGAAGCAGCAGTGTCTCTTTGGGCCTTTTCTTGGTACATCCTGCCTCATGCGTGACTTCTGTTTTCCATTTGTCCTTGATGGAACCCAAGTAGTAGCATAAGTATGTGGAGAGGCTTTCCAACCAAGTGCAGGGGACTGCTGCTCAGTCTGGGCTCTCATATGGGCAACAGTGCTGATAAAACCCTTTCTTTACCAGGATGTTTTTTGTACAATTGGTTTTTTTAAACCAGTGCATTTTGCTGGAGGAAATAGATAATGAAAAAAGATTAACCATTCACTGGCCCTTGATACTCACAGTAAATCTTGTGTACACTCTGGCAACAGTGACGTTGTGCCTTTTCCCTAAGTCTGTTCCATAAACCGCCTGTTTCTTCTAGGGTTTTAAGGAAGAGTAAGGGAAGTGGCTACTGAATCCTCCTACAGTCAGTGAGCTGCTGCCAAGACTTTTGAGACCTCATACAAAGCTTAGACTATTTTGAGATTCATTTTTCCACCTACAACAGTTTTCTCCTCTGGATCAAAATAACTAGGCTAGCCGCTGTGTAGAATCCATGTCATGACCCCCAGAACCTTGCAGCAGAGGCAAGACTTGGCCCAGAGCAGAGAGAGAAGGGTTGAGTAGCACGGGCTCTTACATTTGTGCAACACCCAAATGCAGGATGTTGGTGCTAAGGGGAAGCCTACAGTGGGGCTTAAGTGCCATGGGAATTATATTTTGTGGGGGGAAAGCCTCTTTACTTGATAATTTTTCCCTGATCAAGAGTCCTTCACACGCTTTGAAGAAATTTCTCTCCTTTCACTGCAGTGCATGTCACTTATTTAGCTGGCTTCAGAATTCTTATTTTCAATTCTTTGTGATTTCTCATTCTAAAAATAGAGACCTGGCACCTAAGGATTTGGACATGGATGTGGATCAGTTTATCTGTTCGTTAATGCAGCCATCCTGTCTACTAGCTCATGGTGGGTCCAGGAACTTGGGCAGGAGTTTTATGCTGGCTGCAAAATGTGGAAGCAGAGATCATGGTAGAATGGGGAGATACCACTTAAAGGTTAAAACAGAGGATTTGAAACACATGCGATCAGACATTGCAAAACCAACTGCATGTCAGGAGTGAAGTGCTAAGGAGATAAGGAGTGGTCAAAGTCTGCAGTACAGTTGCAGAAACAGCCTGGATAGGTATTTCTCTGTGCACCTTCTAAGGAGGGTGCTCACTGGGTGGGTGGTGAGGGGACTTCAGGCCTCTCTTCCTTGCTTTGTGGTTCACCTTGACTTTGCCTCAGCTTCGAATCTCACCAGCCACATGGACTCCACACTGCTCCAGGTGGATCTGGCAGGGGCCCTGGTGGCCGGTGGCCCAAGTCATACCGGGAGAGAAGAACATGTCATGGTGGAGGTGACCCAGGCTGACGTTCCAGGCTCCAGGCGGCGGCGGCCACAGCAGGTTACACTTATAAATTATTTGAAAGGAATTGTAAAAACTCATTTCATCTCTTTATAAATTGAGTTTCCTTTTGAATGGATTTGATGAGAAGTCATAAGGCAATGGCATCATTATTAGGCAAACCCTATCTTTTGCTTTGTCTTTGACTCTTTTTTCCTTTTGTTTAAGACAATTATAAAACTCTTGCCATTTCAGTAAAATGAGGCTTGCAAGTTATTTAATTTACATGATTTTACTGGGCAATTCAGGGAAACATTATATATTTGAAAGCAGTTTTGTTGTTAAAGCACAATTAAACCTGGGCTTTACCCCATGGTACAGAAGGTATTTCAACACCACAGTTCTCTTGGGTTTGGGGACACTTGCCTAAGACTTGCATAGTTTCCCAAAGCTTCTGCTTCTAAAGTGATAGGCTCTTATGCTTAGTGTCTCCTAGACAAAACCTTTAGCTCCTGTCCTTCGAAGGCAAGGAGAGCCAACAGTGGTGTTGTCACCATGGCCCAGAGCCCAGACAAGGCCTGGCCCCTCTCTGTGCATCCTGACCTATACCCCAAGTCCTGGCCTTGACGACTCCCTGGGATTATCATGGTGACTTGTCTATGAAGTTCATGGGTTTTCCCTATTATAATCAATAGGAGGAAACCCTGCTTGTGCACAATGCTGTGTCATCCAAAATGGAGCATCTGATGGGTTACTGCACCCCTCGCATTTTCCTGCCATGCAAAGCAGGGTCCACAGAGCAAAAGCCTCATAATGAATGAGGCTGCAGTTTCATGGGTGATGGTCTGTGCAGCACCAGTGTTCTGAACCGGTTGCCTTGGCCTTGGTCTTAGGATGTAAACTTCACTTCCTCGTGTGTGGTGTACAACCAGCTGGCAAGGCCTTCTCATTAAAGGCGGGGTAGGCACACATCTGCCTGCTCTGTCTGTGGGCCTTGTGTGGGGGAAGATGTGACCTTTTGCAGCCTGCTGACACAGCTGCCTGCCCATGGGGCTCTACTCTGCTCTAGTGTCACACACAAATCCAGCTCAGAAACACGAAGAACACGAGATCTTTACTAATGGATTTTTTCTGATATACTCTTTCCAAATACTGAAGTGTTTTAAGAGAACTTATGAACTCTCATTTATGCTTTGACCAATTTCAGAGTTCCTATTTTCATTTACTTTGTGATTTGTGGGCAGCAAAGCTCCTGTCCTCCTGTTGAAGTTTCCCTGGCCCTTTCGCTCCCCCAGCGAGCCCCTCCCTCTCTGCTCACATCTGGTCCCCCTCAGCTGGTTTCTCCACTGCCCTGCTTAGGACAGGAACACATGGGGTGGATTTGCCTGCAGCAAAGGAAGCTTCATCCTTGGGTCCTACCTCCCATGGACTCCTGTAACATGGGTGTGAAGGTTTTCTGCCTCCAATTTGCAAGCAGGAAGCAGTTCTAAGCAAGCATTTCTTGTGAATTGCCTCAGAGGGCTCAGAAGATCCCAAGTCTCATATAAAGTGCAGTGATTTCTTTTTCTCATAATAAATCATATTTACTTCTATACCTTTGTACCCTTTATACTAATTCTGTATTTGTACTTCTGTATTCTTTTTTTTTTTTTTTTCTTAAAGCCTTCTATGTTGTGGAAATTTCCAGTTCTGCACAGCTTGGATATGCTCTAGTGTCAGGGATGTGGGAGCTGTATACAAGTCCTTGCTGTTCCTCTTTTTCTTCTTTTCTTATTCTAAACTAACACCTACAGTGAATAGCACTGAATCCCAGGTGGTGGTTCAGGTTCAAAGCCTTACTCTGATATTACATTTCAACTTTTACAGGTCACTCAGAATTGGACAGTATTTTTAAATCCAAGAAGAAGTGAGCACTTGGTGGTGAGCAGGACCTTTGAGATACTGAGCAGGTGGGTCTCAAGTGATCAAGGATCTTGGGGGAAGGTCTCCTCTGGACATTTTCACTTAAAAAGTTTGACCTGTGGGACTCCAATTTTTGGCACAAATAGCCAGATCAGTTATGTGGTTTGGATGGGATGCTCTAACTGTATAGACTAGGAACATGAAGGATGTAGGAGGGCATCATAACACTCACTCTCCCTGAGTGTCAGGAAATGAGGATTGATTGCAGGGTCCATTTTGAAGCAAATGATATTTTATAGTTGATGCTTTAATTTCATTAATATTATGAAGCTCCACAATGGGGAATTCCAGGGAATTTTAGGATTATTTCTCTTTTTCTTTAATGCCACTCCATATTATGTCTATATGAGTTTGCTAGGCCTGCCATAACAAATACCACAGAGTGTATGACTTAAACAGTAGAAATTTATTTCCTCAAGGGTTCAGCAGGATTTGTCTCTTCAGAGTACTCTCTCCTTGGCTTCGTCTCCCTGTGTTTTTCTGTGGACTTTTCTGTGTGTGTGTGTCTGTCCCAATCCCTTCTTGTAAGGACACTAGTCATACTGTATTAGGGACCACATCAGTGACCTCATTTTAACTTAATCACCTCTGTAAAGACTCTATCTCTAAATATAGTCACATTCTGAAGTTTTGAGGGTTAGGGTGTCAACATCTACATTTTGGGGACACAGTTCAGCTCAGAATAGTTACTGACTAAACTTTTAGAAAAGTGCTTTAATTTCACCATGCCACATACTGTTGATTACTTGGATGCCTCTTGTTCCAGGTACTTTTCCCCACCATCTGTGACAACCTGTCTACGTGTTCTCAGGTTGCACATGGCCCTTTTTTGAATCTCCCACATGTGAGAATGGTTGGCTTTGCTATTTATTAGCAGGTAAAGCAGTCAGTCTGTAATGAGGAGAGAGAAAATTAAATGGCTAGAACCAATGTGAAAGTCCTTGCTCCCTGTTAATTGTTGGAGTGGCACCTGCCACGAGGCAGACACTGCCAGATGAGGGGGCCTACATCAGATGGACCTGGCCATAGGGAGGCTGTGTCTGCATCTTACACTGCTCATATGCACTCAGAGCGCCTCATCTGCCAGGTCAGACATTGGGCTAAATCACTGTGAGGTCAGTTTGGGCTCTGGTTATGGCCATGGATGACTTGTGTTGGGAAGGACACCAAGCAAGCAGGCACTAATTGTTGACGTAGAGTGTGGTTTCCCTTACTAGTGGTAATATTTTTGCTTCATTCTGCAGAGATACTGTTTCTATCAGCATTCGAGCCTCCCTCCAACAGACACAGGCAGTTCCTCTTTTGATGGCTCATCAATACCTCCGTGCAAACATAGAAGCACAAGTGACCATTGCTGTGGTCATCCTTGCTGGGGTCTACATGCTGATTATATTTGAGGTAACTTTCATGCCAGCTCTCTAAGATTTATCTGTGCTCACAAGTAAGTGTCTTTCAACATGAAGGTGCTCTGGATGGGCTCAGTTCTGCATCTTAATCAAACTGCAATGGCATCTTTCCTAAAAAGGAAGATGCCATCATTCTAGGTAGAAATTGATCTGTACTGGAATATTTGCTGAATCTTGGCAACTGACACATGCAAGATGAGTTTTAGCAGGCCCCAGCAAAAGTTTACCTGAGAAAACTGAATATGTACATGAGTTTCTCACCCTTACTCTGCTCACTTGAAGTGTGATGCTGAGGCAGTAAGTGTTGAATCTCTCTGAGATGCATATTAGAATGCCCCCATTTGCTTCATAGGATTGTGTATATTACAGGGACTTGAGAGACCTTGGGCTATGTGGGGGGAGGGATTATTATCTGTTATGTTTATCAACTCAGCTAATGAGCCTTTTCACAATTGATCTCATGTCTTATAAATTCCATGTTTCTGGGAAACTAAGTTCGGCTCTACCTTTAATAGCATGGAGCAAAGTGCAGACACTGCCTGGATGGGTTGGTCCATTATTAATTTAATCATGAAACCAGATATACAGCAACACATTGATGGGATGTCAGTAGAGGATGTGATTCTGAAGAGGTATTTCTTCTTGAGTGTAGGATAGGTATGAGAAATACCTTGGAGTTGTCAAGGAAATGGCCTGCAGCAGAAGTGGCCAGGAAAGTTCCAGAAGTTTGCCTGTGGTTGTCTAGTCTACCTGGTGAGGAATGTTTGCTCCAGTAAGTTGAGCCCCAAGTTCCAACAAAATCCAATCATTGGTTTAGTTGTTATATCTCTTATGTCTTCTTTATTCCAGAGTAGCTCTATTCTCTCCGTTCTTTTTCTGTTTTCCTCTCAATCAATATTATCATGTTTCAGGGTTCCCTTGATTACCTACACACTGTGATTTTCTAGAAGAACTTACAGACTCAAAGGCAGCTGTGCCCTGTGTGGGCTGTGGTTTATTACCATGACCAGCAGTGGGGAAAGCCGTATCAGGCAGTCTGGAGGAGTCCAGGAGCAGGGTTCTGAAAGGTCTCCTTTCCAAGAAGGGGGCCATATAGAAAATGCTTCTTCCTCCAATAGTAGTGTTTCTGCCCATGGCAGCCTGCTTGAGACTCAGCCAAGGTTTTTGATGGGGGCTTGTCATATAGGTGCCCTCAGCCCACCAAAGTCCCAACCTCCCAGAAAGAAAATAGGTGTTAACAGCAAATCACATTTTTATACAAAGAGTTTACGCATGTTAGTACAGCTTAATGCAATTCCCTAAGCCTACAGAACAACCATATCACTCTGTAACATAAGGAACATTCCAAAAGCCAAGTACCCAGATGCCAGCCAAGGGCCAGCCCCAGAGCAGGATCTTCTAAAGGCCCTTCTAATGATGGCAATTTCAGGCCTGCCAGGTTAAGTCTTTACTGTACCACCATCTAGATGAAAAATCCCATTCTCTGGGAGAAGATATTTGCAAATGACTTATCAGATAAAGGGCTAGTATCCAAAATCTATAAAGAATTATCAAACTCAACACAGAAAAACAAATAATCCAGTCAAGAAATGGACAGAAGACATGAACAGACATTTCTCCGAAGAAGACATACAAATAGCCAACAGACCCATGAAAAAATACTCCACATCACTTGGCATCAGGGAAATACAAATCAAAACCTCAGTGAGATACCACCTCACACCAGTCAGAATGGCTAAAATTAACAACTCAGGGAACAACAGATGTTGGTGAGGATGCAGAGAAAGGGGAACCCTCTTACA
>NW_022589787.1:4595621-4663537 GCF_004348235.1 Phoca vitulina | reverse complement strand
TTAATACCTATCCTTCTGAAACTGTTCCAAAAAATAGAAATGGAAGGAAAACTTCCAAACTCATTTTATGAGGCCAGCATTACCTTGATCCCAAAACCAGACAAAGACCCCATCAAAAAGGAGAATTACAGACCAATATCCCTGATGAACATGGATGCAAAAATTCTCACCAAAATACTAGCCAATAGGATCCAACAGTACATTAAAAGGATTATTCACCACGACCAAGTGGGATTTATCCCTGGGCTGCAAGGTTGGTTCAACATCCGCAAATCAATCAACGTGATACAATACATTAACAAAAGAAAGAACAAGAATCATATGATCCTCTCAATAGATGCAGAAAAAGCATTTGACAAAGTACAGCATCCTTTCTTGATCAAAACTCTTCAGAGTATAGGGATAGAGGGTACATACCTCAATATCATAAAAGCCATCTATGAAAAACCTACAGCAAATATCATTCTCAATGGGGAAAAACTGAGAGCTTTCCCCCTAAGGTCAGGAACACGGCAGGGATGTCCACTATCGCCACTGCTCTTCAACATAGTATTGGAAGTCCTAGCCACAGCAATCAGACAACAAAAAGAAATCAAAGGCATCCAAATTGGCAAAGAAGAAGTCAAACTCTCACTCTTTGCAGATGATATGATACTTTATGTGGAAAATCCCAAAGACTCCACCCTAAAACTGCTAGAACTCATACAGGAATTCAGTCAAGTGGCAGGATATAAAATCAATGCACAGAAATCAGTGGCATTCCTATACACCAACAACAAGTCAGAAGAAAGAGAAATTAAGGAGTCGATCCCATTTACAATTGCACCCAAAACCATAAGATACCTAGGAATAAATCTAACCAAAGAGGCAAAGGATCTGTACTCAGAAAACTATAAAATTCTCATGAAAGAAATTGAGGAAGACACAAAGAAATGGAAAAACGTTCCATGCTCATGGATTGGAAGAACAAATATTGTGAAGATGTCAATCCTACCTAGAGCAATCTACACATTCAATGCAATCCCCATCAAAATACCATCCACTTTCTTCAAAGAAATGGAACAAATCATCCTAAAATTTGTATGGAACCAGAAAAGACCCCGCATAGCCAGAGGAATGTTGAAAAAGAAAAGCAAAGCTGGCGGCATCACAATTCCGGACTTCCAGCTCTACTACAAAGCTGTCATCATCAAGACAGTATGGTACTGGCACAAAAACAGACACATAGATCAATGGAACAGAATAGAGAGCCCAGAAATGGACCCTCAACTCTATGGTCAACTAATCTTTGACAAAGCAGGAAAGAATGTCCAATGGAAAAAAGACAGTCTCTTCAACAAATGGTGTTGGGAAAATTGGACAGCCACATGCAGAAGAATGAAACTGGACCATTTCCTTACACCACACACAAAAATAGACTCCAAATGGTTGAAAGACCTCAATGTGAGACAGGAGTCCATCAAAATCCTAAAGGAGAACACAGGCAGCAACCTCTTCGACCTCAGCCGCAGCAACTTCTTCCTAGAAACATCACCAAAGGCAAGGGAAGCAAGGGCAAAAATGAACTATTGGGACTTCATCAAGATAATAAGCTTTTGCAAAGCAAAGGAAACAGTCAACAAAACCAAAAGACAACTGACAGAATGGGAGAAGATATTTGCAAATGACATATCAGATAAAGGGCTAGTATCCAAAATCTATAAAGAACTCATCAAACTCAACACCAAAAGAACAAAGAATCCAATCAAGAAATGGGCAGAAGACATGAACAGACATTTTTCCGAAGAAGACATCCAAATGGCCAACAGACACATGAAAAAGTGTTCAATATCCCTCGGCATCAGGGAAATCCAAATCAAAACCTCAATGAGATACCACCTCACACCAGTCAGAATGGCTAAAATTAACAAGTCAGGAAATGACAGATGTTGGCGAGGATGCGGAGAAAGGGGAACCCTCCTACACTGTTGGTGGGAATGCAAGCTGGTGCAGCCACTCTGGAAAACAGTATGGAGGTTCCTCAAAAAGTTGAAAATAGAGCTACCATATGATCCAGCAATTGCACTCCTGGGTATTTACCCCAAAGATACAAAAGTAGGGACCCGAAAGGCTACGTGCACCCCGATGTTTATAGCAGCAATGTCCACAATAGCCAAACTGTGGAAAGAGCCAAGATGTCCATCAACAGATGAATGGATAAAGAAGAAGTGGTATATATATGCAATGGAATATTATGCAGCCATCAAAAGGAATGAGATCTTGCCATTTGCAACGACATGGATAGAACTGGAGGGTATTATGCTGAGCGAAATAAGTCAAACAGAGAAAGACATGTATCATATGACCTCACTGATATGAGGAATTCTTAATCACAGGAAACAAACTGAGGGTTGCTGGAGAGGGGGGTGGGGTGGGAGGGATGGGGTGACTGGGTGATGGACACTGGGGAGGGTATGTGTTCTGGTAAGCGCTGTGAATTGTGCAAGACTGTTGAATCTCAGATCTGTACCTCTGAAAGAAATAATGCAATATATGTTAAGAAAGAAAAAAAGAAGAAGAAGAATGTAGCAGGAGGGGAAGAATGAAGGGGGGGAAATCGGAGGGCGAGAAGAACCATGAGAGACGATGGACTCTGAAAAACAAACTGAGGGTTCTAGAGGGGAGGGGGTTGGGAGGATGGGTTAGCCTGGTGATGGGTATTGAGGAGGGCACGTTCTGCATGGAGCACTGGGTGTTATGCACAAACAATGAATCATGGAACACTATATCTAAAACTAATGATGTAATGTATGGGGATTAACATAACAATAAAAAAATTTAAATAAAAAAAAATAGATGCAGAAAAAGCGTTTGACAAAGTACAGCATCCTTTCTTGATTAAAACTCTTCAGAGTGTAGGGGTAGAGGGTACATACCTCAATATCATAAAAGCCATCTATGAAAAAGCCACAGTGAATATCATTCTCAATGGGGAAAAACTGAGAGCTTTCCCCCTAAGGTCAGGAACACGGCAGGGATGTCCACTATCACCACTGCTATTCAACATAGTACTAGAAGTCCTAGCCACAGCAATCAGACAACAGAAAGAAATAAAAGGCATCCAAATTGGCAAAGAAGAAGTCAAACTCTCACTCTTTGCAGATGATATGATACTTTATGTGGAAAACCCAAAAGACTCCACCCCAAAACTGCTAGAACTCATACAGGAATTCAGGAAAGTGGCAGGATATAAAATCAATGCACAGAAATCAGTGGCATTCCTATACACCAACAACATGACAGAAGAAAGAGAAATTAAGGAGTCGATCCCATTTACAATTGCACCCAGAATCATAAATACCTAGAAATAAATCTAACCAAAGAGGCAAAGAATCGGTACTCAGAAAACTATAAAATACTCAGGAAAGAAATTGAGGAAGACACAAAGAAATGGAAAAACGTTCCATGCTCATGGATTGGAAGAACAAATATTGTGAAGATGTCAATGCTACCTAGAGCAATCTACACATTTAGTGCAATGCCCATCAAAATACCATCCACTTTTTTCAAAGAAATGGAACAAATAATCCTGAAATTTGTATGGAACCAGAAAAGACCCCAAATGTTGAAAAAGAAAAGCAAGTCTGGTGGCATCACAATTCCAGACTTGAAGCTCTATTACAAAGCTGTCATCATCAAGACAGTATGGTACTGGCACAAAAACAGACACATAGATCAATGGAACAGAATAGAGAGCCCAGAAATGGACCCTCAACTCTATGGTCAACTAATCTTCAACAAAGCAGGAGAGAATGTCCAATGGAAAAAAGACAGTCTCTTCAACAAATGGTGTTGGGAAAATTGGACAGCCACATGCAGAAGAATGATACTGGACCATTTCCTTACACCACACACAAAAATAAACTCAAAATGGATGAAAGACCTAAATGTGAGACAGGAAACCATCAAAATCCTAGAGGAGAACATGGGCAGCAACCTTTCGACCTCAGCTGCAGCAACTTCTTCCTAGAAACCTGGCCAAAGGCAAGGAAAGCAAGGGCAAAATGAACTATTGGGACTTCATCAAGATAAAAAGCTTTTGCACAGCAAAGGAAACAGTCAACAAAACCAAAAGACAACCGACAGAATGGGAGAAAATATTTGCAAATGACGTATCAGATAAAGGGCTAGTATCCAAAATCTGTAAAGAACTTATCAAACTCAACACCCAAAGAACAAATGATCCAATCAAGAAATGGACAGACGACATGAAGAGACATTTCTGCAAAGAAGACATCCAAGTGGCCAACAGACACATGAAAAAGTGCTCAGCATCGCTCAGCATCAGGGAAATCCAAATCAAAACCTCAATGAGATATCACCTCACACCAGTCAGAATGGCTAAAATTAAGAAGTCAGGAAACGACAGATGTTGGCGGGGATGCGGAGAAAGGGGAACCCTCCTACACTGTTGCTGGGAATGCAAGCTGGTGCAGCCACTCTGGAAAACAATGTGGAGGTTCCTCAAAAAGTTGAAAATAGAGCTACCATATGATCCAGCAATTGCACTCCTGGGTATTTACCCCAAAGATACAAATGTAGTGTTCTGAAGGGGTACATGCACCCCAATGTTTATAGCAGCAATGTCCACAATAGCCAAACTATGGAAAGAGCCAAGATATCCATCAACAGATGAATGGATAAAGAAGATGTGGTATATATATACACAATGGAATATTATGCAGCCATCAAAAAAAACCCCACAAAATCTTGCCATTTGCAACGATGTGGATGGAATTGGAGGGTATTATGCTAAGCGAAATAAGTCAGTCAGAGAAAGACATGTATCATATGATCTCACTGATATGAGGAGTTCTTAATTTCAGGAAACAAACTGAGGGTTGCTGGAGTGGTGGGGTGGGACGGATGGAGTGGCTGTGTGATAGACATTGGGTAGGGTATGTGCTATGGTGAGTGCTGTGAATTGTGTAAGACTGATGAATCACAGACCTGTACCTCTGAAACAAATAATACATTATATGTTAAAAAAAAAAAAAAGAGAGAGAGAGAGAGAGAAGATAGTAGGAAGGGTAAAATGAAGGGGGGAAATCTGAGGGGTAGATGAACCATGAGAGTCTATGGACTCTGAAAAACAGAGGGTTCTAGAGGGGAGGGAGGTGGGGGGATGAGTTAGTCTGGTGATGGGTATTAAAGAGGGCATGTATTGAATGGAGCACTGGGTGTTATATGCAAACAATGAATCATGGAACACTACATCAAAAACTAATGATGTAATGTATGGTGATTAACATAACATAATAAAATAAAATTTAAAAAAAAAGAAAAAAATAGAAGAACAGAAAATGTTGACTAATTTTGAAATAGGTCCAGAAGTAGGACACTACAGATACAAAAACCTAAAATACATAGCAAGGCTATCAAGGCTGGGAAGTAGTCCATAAAACACCTGACATAAAATTTGAGGGAAAATGGCAACTCAATTTATTTGGTAGAAAATATTTAATAAAAGGGTCACCTGTCATAAGATGCCAAAAATGTACCTGATGATTTTGGAGGTTTGGGCACATGCCTGAGGCAGATGCTAAAACACAGAAGCTGTGAGGTATGAGGTGAATGCTGGAACAAGGGGCTGTGTGGTGTGAGGTGGATGCTTGAAAGTGGGGCTGTGAGGTGAGAGGTAGATGCTGAAACATGGGGCTGTGAAGTGTGAGGTGGATGCTGGAACATGGGGCTGTGAGGTGGATGCTGGAACATGGTGCTGTGAGGTGTGAGGTGGATGCTGGAACATGGGGCTGTGAGGTGTGATGGGGGTGTGAGGTGTGAGGTGGATGCTGGAACACAGGGGTTTGTGAGGTGGATGCTAGAACATGGGGCTGTGTGGTGGATGTTGGAACACAGGGCTGTGAGGTGTGAGGTGGATGCTGGAACATGGGGCTGTGAGGTGTGATGGGGGTGTGAGGTGTGAGGTGGATGCTGGAACACAGGGGTTTGTGAGGTGGATGCTAGAACATGGGGCTGTGAGGTGGATGCTGGAACACAGGGCTGTGAGGTGTGATGGGGGTGTGAGGTGGATGCTGAAACACAGGGCTGTGAGGTGTGGTGAGGTGGATGCTGCAACATGGGGCTGTGAGGTGTGATGGGGGTGTGAGGTGTGAGGTGGATGCTGGAACACAGGGGTTTGTGAGGTGGATGCTAGAACATGGGGCTGTGAGGTGGATGCTGGAATACAGGGCTGTGAGGTGTGATGGGGGTGTGAGGTGGATGCTGAAACACAGGGCTGTGAGGTGTGGTGAGGTGGATGCTGCAACATGGGGCTGTGAGGTGAGAGGTAGATGCTGGAACATGGGGCTGTGAAGTGTGAGGTGGATGCTGGAACATGGGTTGTGATGTGTGAGGGAGACGCTGTGGAATGGGGGCTTTTAGGCAATGCCACCCTGCGTAGGTTCCCTGTAGGCCTGTGGGCTTCCTCACAGTGCCCTCCCAAGGTGAGAGGTGTTGTGTGTGGTCCCCATCTCACACTGGTTCACAATGTGAATGAGGGACAGAGAATTCCCACTCAAAGGTTGTAGCTCCTGGATTGGACCAGGAGGCTGAAAAGGGTGAGAACTTTAGGGCATCTTGGGAGAAGGTAGTATATTTGGGTGCAGAGGCAAACACTATGGCTGGTGGGTGAACTGGGGTGGATTGTGTTATATGTCCCCAGTCATCACCCCTGACCCCAGGCCCCCACCCTGCTTTGGCAGATAGCATGTGAGCAGATGGAAGCAATCTACTGCCTAGCACCCTGTCTCCAATACTTACTTTTTTCTGCCCTTATGTGTATGTTGTCAGTCCTGGCTGTTTGTTCTTGCTGATATTTTACCATTATTGTTATGTATATGATGTATTCCCTTTGCAAGGCCCATCATGCATTATGTGACCCAAGGAGAATGTATATGTACAAATCATATATTTTCTCTTTAGGTATTACCCAAATAGTACTGAGTTAATTTTCTGGCATGGCTTATGTTACACAAAATTATAGATCCTGGAGTTTAAAGGCACCTCAAGATGTCATCTGGCACAGTCTTCAAGCATATAAAACATACGGACTCTGATTTTAGAACTTAAACAAGGTCCCAGAGTTATGGGCTGTGAACATGTGGTCATGCCAAGGTCAGCCCAATCACCAATTGATCCTGTGTTGCCTAGGAAGACAGACTTTCTCCTCAAAAAGGAAAAAAAGAATAATTGTGTCACTGAATTTTCAGTGCTACGTTCATAAGGTACAAATTCCTATTGCATATTCCAAATATTTCTGCTAAGAAACTACAGAAGCTTGGCTACCACAGTGAAAGAAAATATGCCAGTTGTTAACTCTTCTACCTTTGGAGAATCACAATAGGTGGCCACAACTCCACAAATCCATTTAGAGAATTAGGATGTTACCAAAAACTTTTTTCATGTGACTATATCTTAAAGGTTGAAATAAAGATTAGAAAAATACATTCTGTTTGAAGTTTCCCACAACTTCCTTGCAACATTCTTCCAAAATGACTGCTCTTTGGCCACACATCATCAAATGGACATTACTCCCAGGGCAGGATGAAAATACCATGTTAGGTATGTCCATTTCCTTTTTCCCAACTCTAAAAGAAGCCAGGTGTACACAGGTGATCTCAATTGTTCACACCATCTTCCCATCCTGTCCCCTTGTCTTGGAGGACAGGCAGTGCTACAGAGTTGATCTGGAATCAGAAATGCCAACACAGCCCAGCTGGGGTGGGGCCTGCACCCTGTTCTGCCTCAGAGATGCATGAACACACCTGAGCTGGGGATTTTTATTTAGCAACATACAGCCACCTGCCGAATGAGACTAAGGTGGGAACACAACACTTGCTCTTGAAAAGAAAGTGGGTTTACTGAATCTTGTGTGAAGTATCCATGATGCTCAAACCTCAAAAGCAGTGATGGGACTGACTCCAGCGAGGTGGCAGCCCCCTGAACAAGGGGCAACAAAAAGTGTCTTGATGATTCCAGCCAGCCCCATGCTTCAGGCACAACTATCTGCCTCTTCTGTACACGGGAGACTCTGGAAAGGAGGAAAAGTCATGAGGGCATCAAGTAGCATGTGGGATGCGTGGGAAGAAGAGCAGACACCCTCATTGTCAGGCCCAGCCAAGCCTATGAGGATGGTTCTGTCACCCTAAGAAGCTCTGAAATCACATGTCCTTCCTGGCTCACTCTGGCCCAGGAACACCAGGTAAGGCCCACAGGACCCAGGCCATCACCCCCTTCACCCCACACTGCCCAGCAAGCACACCCCCTTCCATTCTTTTCAGAATCTCTTAAGCAACCTTCTCCCCTTGACAAAAAGAAATGGTTCACATAGACATTTGCAGAACAGCATGCATGAGCTTGGAGAAAACTCTAGAACAGTGATGGATGCTGGAAATTCCCTCTGATGGCAGTGCCAATACATAAGAACTGGGAACAGCCAGTGTTTCCCCAAGGCAGGACCCCAGCTCAGCAAGAGTCATGAGATTCTCTCTAGTTATGAGAGAATCAGACTCAACAGGCTCTGGCACTGAGGGTAGATTGCACCACCCCTTCCAGTAGGGGCCTGACTGCTCTACATCTTCAGCTGGCCTCTTTTTTTTTTTTTTTTTTTTAAAGATTTTATTTATTTATTTGACAGAGAGAGACACAGCGAGAGAGGGAACACAAGCAGGGGGAGTGGGAGAGGGAGAAGCAGGCTTCCCGCGGAGCAGGGAGCCCGATGCGGGGCTCGATCCCAGGACCCTGGGATCATGACCTGAGCCGAAGGCAGACGCTTAACGACTGAGCCACCCAGGCGCCCCTTCAGCTGGCCTCTTAATGCCTGCACAGCCACAATGCCAGCAGGCCTCTCCTCACTGTGGTTCCTCAATAACCCAGGCTTCTTCATACATGCCATCACTGAGGCAAGAAGGGGGTGTTGCTCTGCTGATAACCCAACCGCCAGGCACAAGGCAAGACCACACCTGACCACAGAGGGGAGGGTAGTCAGCCCACCATGCACGGAGTACCTTCACATCATGGGACAGAAGGATGCAGGCCCACCACCTATATAAAATGGCCACATCCTCTTCCTAAGAGACAAGGGAGGGTGGAAAGAAGACCCACCGGGCAGGCAGTGCCACCGATAACAGTATCAAAACAAACATAGATGCAAGCCTGGCCCTGGCCTAGTAGGGGAGCTGTTATGACCTGAGTTACAAGGAAACACAGAAATATAATTCAGTGGAACCAGGAAAATAACACATGAACAAAATGAGAAATTTAACAAATGAATAAGAAATCATAAAAAAGAACCAAACAAATTCTGGAGCTGAAGAATTTAATGAATGAAATGAAAAATGCAACAAGAGAGCATCAGCAGCAAAGTAGATCAGGTGAAAGATAAAATAAGTGACCTAGTGAACAGAAACTTTGAAATGACCCAGTCAGAGAAGAACACAGAGAAAAGAATGAAAAAGAGCAAAGAAAGCCTACATGATCTATGAACCTCCCCCAAATGTTCATAACTGGGGGTTCCAGAAGAAGAAAGAGAAGGGGGAAAAAAGTTTATTTAAAGAAATAATAGCTGAGAGCATCCCAAACCTGGGGAGACATGGACATCTCAATGCAAAAGAACTCCAAGACACATTATAATGAAACTGTCAAAATTCAAAGATTTAAAGAGAATCGTAAAAGCTGTGAGAGAAAAAAAAGATTGTAACCTACAAAGGATCCCCCTTAGGCTTTCAGAGGATCTCTCAGCAGAAACCCTGAAGGCCCGGAGAGAGTATAATGACATATTTAAAGTGTTAAAAAATATGAAAGAGAAACAAAAGCCAAAACAAAAGCTGAAGGAGTTCATCACTACTAGACCTGCCTTGCAAGAAATGCTGAAAACAGTTCTTCAATAACAACAAAAAACAACCTGATTTTATATGCAACTAAGGAATCATTGAACACTACATTCAAAACTAATGATGTACTACATATGTTGGCTAATTGAACATTTAAAAAAAAACTGATTTTAAAATGGGCAGAGGAGCTGAACAGACATTTCTCCAAAGAAGACATACAAATGGCCAAGAGGTACCTGGAAAAGTATGTTCAATATCACTAATCATCTGTGAAATGCAAATCAAAACCACCTTACACATTTTAGGGAACTCCTGTGCACTGTTGGTGGGAATGTAAATTGGTTCAGTCACTGTGGAAAAATAGTACGGAAGATCCACAAAAAATACAAATAGAACTATTACAGGATCCAGCAATTCCACTTCTGAGTATATATCTAAAAGAAATAAAAATAGGATCTCAAAAAGATATTTGCACCCCCATGTTTATTGCAGCATTATTCACAATGGCCAAAATATGGAAACAACCTAACCATCCATTAAAGGATAAATAGATAAAGAAGATGTGGTGTGTGTGTGTGTGTGTGTGTGATGGAATATTATCCAGCCATGATAAAAATGGAAATCCTGCCATTTATGACAACATGGATGGACCCTGAGGACATTATGCTAATGAGATAAGTCAGGCAGAGAAAGACAAATTACTGTATGATCTCACTTATACGTGGAATCTAAAAAAGCCAAACTTGTAGAAAAAGAGTAAAATGGTGGTTACCAAGGTCTGGGGGATGGGGAACTTGGGGAGATGTTTGAGGGTACAATCTTGGATCTAGAGGATAAATACATTTTGGAGACCTAATTAATGCATAGCATAGTGATTATAGTCAACAATAATGTATTATAAACTTCAAAGTTGCTAAGAGACTAGATCTTAATTGTTCTCACCACATAAAAGAATTGATAATTATGTAACTGTGATAGAGTTAAAGCTACAGTGGTAATCATATTACAATATATAAATGTATCAAGTCAACATGTTATACACTTTAAACTTACGCAATGATGAATGTCAATTAAATCTCAATTTAAAAAAAAAATCTGTGCATTCTAGACCTTGGGTGCTCTAAAAATGGCAAAAATAAAAAAGAAAGAAAAAAGTATTCTGTAAAATACCAAAGCAGAATCTTTTACACATTGTCAGCAAATAAAATAACTTTCAAGAGAAACAACAAAAATGTACCATATTATCAAGAGACTTGCCCAAGCTAGACCATAAAAGCAGACCTGATGGGGGAGAGAAACACCCCACCATTCCCATCACTCTCTACCCCAGGCAGATCTGCCCTGATGCCACCTGCCCCTTGAGGCTCCCATCTCTCCCCAGGGTGGGATCAGGTCCCAAAGCACCAGAGAGAAGGCCCAGGCCACTCCATATCCTCAGGTGGTAAAGGAAAGGAGATAAGCCAGTTCCTGTCCTCAGTGTGATGGCCTGGCATGGCACTGCCTCCTGCACCCTGACTCTGGGCTCTTTCTCCTAGAGGAGGTCATGTGGGACAGGAATGGAACTCCAGCAAGGACTTGGGTGTGCACACTCCCTGTGTGGTCAGGATTCGTCTGCTCCCAATCCTGGGGGTACCTAGGCCTCTGGGGAACCAAATCTCCAAACTGCCAGACTCTCCAACCCCTGCCTCAGCACAGCCCAGTCATGGCGCCAGCGGTGAGCCAGTGACATGAAGACGAAGTAGCACTGGGACCTATCTTGTGCATACACTCAACACACATTCAGTCTCACATTCATGTACCACACACACAATCACACACCCTCACTAACTCAAACACACACACACACACAGTCTTGTACACTCAAACACATCCACTCACAGTCTCACACTCACTTCTAGTCTCGCACACTCACACAGCATCAACAGTCTCACATACCCACACTTGTACACACAGACACACTCCACAGCCTCCTCACACTCTCACTCACACATAGTCTCACACATGCACACACACTCACCCCAAATGTCCTTCCAGTTGATCCCTCCAGCTCACAGCAGCCAGGTCTTTTGATTACAGACAAAGTCCTGACTGATCAAACTGGGTGATAAGGCAAGCCCCTGCCTATGAACTTCAGCTTTCTTCCCGTATATATACAAGGGCAGTCCACCCCCTGCATCACCCACATGTGCAAGACATTAGGGTCAAGAGGCAGCTGGGCTGGGGCACCTACTCTCAGCTCTGTACTAAAGCTCAGCAACCTCCACTCACCCTCCTCAGAGGAGGAGCTTGGCCATGGAAGAACATGGGTTCAGTCCTGCCTCTCCCACTTACCACAGCTGAGACCGGCATCAAGTTGTCCTCTCCATGGTTTCTCTAGCTATAAAACAGGAATGTTACACCTCCCTCATGGAGACCTACTATGTTAGTTTCCTAGGGCTGCTGTCACAATGTAGGTGGCTTAAAATAGCACAGATCTATTCTCTTATACTTTGATAGGTCAGAAACCCAACATAGTCAGCAGGGCAGTGTCCCTTCTAGTGCTCTATGGAAGAATCCATCTCCTCACCTATTCCAGCTTCTAAAGGCTGCCCATATTCCATTACCAGTGCCTGTCTTTTCCATTCTCAAACCCATCAACAGTGGGTCAAAAGTCCTCACATCACCTATTACCCTTATTCCATAGTTATGGCTCCCTCTAACCACAGCTGGGA
Source organism: Phoca vitulina (assembly GCF_004348235.1). Classification (NCBI taxonomy): domain Eukaryota; kingdom Metazoa; phylum Chordata; class Mammalia; order Carnivora; family Phocidae; genus Phoca; species Phoca vitulina. The sequence goes on along the minus strand of NW_022589787.1, from coordinate 4,650,954 downwards.
AAGGTTCTCCACTTTCAGGCAATTGGGCCCACCTGGATAATCCAGGATAATCTCCCAAAGTCTAATTTAATCACATCTGCAAAGTTTCTTCTGCCTTACAAGGTCACATATTCACAGGTTCTAGAAATTAGGACATGAATGTCTGGAGTGGGGGTGGGGGAGCTATTCAACCTACCATATCTTTTTGCAATTAAATAATATAACATTTGCAAACACAAAACAGGACAATGATGGGTGCATAATATATATTCATTCACCCCTTATGTAGCTTTTCCTGCTCTGGCTGCAAATGTTTCCCTGCTCCTTGACAAGCAATGCAGCCTAGGGAGAAGCATGGATTCCAAAGACAGTCCCCTACTTCATCTTTACCAGCTCAGTGACTTTGAGCAAGCAATTTAACTTGAGCTTCAATTTCTTCACCTATAAAATGGGGATAATAATAAAGCCCACCTTGTGGGATTATGGTGGGAGTCCTATTAATACACACAAAATTTTCAGAACTGTGCCTGTCTCTCCACTATTGCTGAGTACCAAAAGCATAATTATTTTCTTTTAAGTCAAAACCCTCAGGTTATGCCCTGGCTTCCTTTGTCTCCACACCCGCCCCCCCCCCCCCCCCGCCCAGAACACTTCCAACACTAGATTACTAAATTACTAGATTTGTAGACAAATCTACATAATACTGGAATTTTTTGTAAGGAATTGCTCTAAGAAACCTTGAAATATCAAGTTTTGAGCTTGTCAGAAGAAATATAGGCAGCATGGCCAAGTGTGTTTGGAAGAACTATGCCCCATCCCAACTCCTTCGATTATAAAAATGTCTTTGCAATTCAGCACTTTTGTCTGTTAAGTAAAGGGCTTGTATTACATAATCCACCAGCTCTCTTACAGTTCTGAAGTTTCTGATTTCAAAGAAGAAAAAGCACCTCTGTAACAAGGTAATGGAGCCTGCTAGACAAAGTCTGCCAGATGCTACTAAAAGCAATATGTTCTGTGAATCACAATACTAACTTCTCAGCAATAAGAAAAGACTTGCAGACAAAGGGAAATGAATTACAGGGCAGAGCAATTGGCCACAGCTATAATTTAAATTTCAGCCTTGCAAAATACAATAACCAAAATTAGGAAGGCTTGACTTGGAGGTTTCCATTGAAAAATGGCACTGTGGTATGTACATTGCATTGTGAAATACAGCATCTTGCCTCTCTCCAAATGCACTTCCCATTTCTGGAAATTAGAGACCCCCTGGAAGAGTAAAGGTGTTCTCTATTCATCTGTTTTGAATTTCATTTCACAGTTAATTTTTAAACCAAATGCTTTATGAGCTCCTAGATTAAATATGAAAGGACCCAGGGCAATGACACATGATCTTACACAAAGGCTGCATCATTTTGTTTCAATTAGATAAAGTGAGTGAAAAGGAAAGAAAAGCCTGCTTGTTTCCAGAAGAAAGGAACCTGTGGTGGCAATCCTTCCTAAAACATAATTCCAGGCATTGAATGGAAGGCACATGGGGGAAAAGTGTTATTTCCTTTATATTGTGAAATATTTGTCATTAAGTTTGTGTCACACTGTTTTAATATGATTTTATACAGTATAAGGGCATAAAAGCCTTAGCTGTGATGATAGAATTTTTAGAATGCTGCTTTGGGAAATCTCCTAAAGCCCTATTAGAGATGCAAAGTTCAAGAATTAGGAAGATTGGTCCAATTTTGTTCTTTGGGGCTTTCAACAAGAGCTACTTTACAAGCATGAGAAATACAACTCCAAATCTTCAGGTAAGAAGGTGCCAATCAGGATTATCTGTAGGGAAAGAAGTTTAAATAACCTAAGAAATTTCCTGAAATGATTTCATCCCATCAAGCTATTAAAAAGCTGAAGAAAACCTTGGCCAATGCTTCATTCCCACACAGTCACTCAGGGGTCAAAGGTGGATGGTGCCCTGTTCCCAGGAGCCAGGTTAGACAAGACCCAGGTGGGACCTTACCTAAAGACACTCTGGAAACATTTTTGTTTAATAAATATTTATTGAGCACTTACTCTGTGCAAGGTGCTGTATGAGGCACCAGAAACCAACACAGAACAAAACTGCAGACAACATACAGCCCACATAATGAGTGAATTAGATGGCACAATAGAAAGTGATAAGTATGACACAGCTACAGCAGAGCAGACCTAGAGGGATCAAGGAGGGTACAGCATGCAAGGAGAGTAGCTGGCAGCAGCAGAGAGAGGGCAGATGGGCAGATCTGCAGGCCACCCCAAGACTCACTGTCCCTGAATGAGGGTGCAGATGGCAGAAGCATGGCCTGAGCATGCCTGTCTACAGAGTCTAGAGACCTTAGGTTCTAGGAAAACAGCTCTACCCCAAGACTTAAGACAACTTCTGGGTCCTCACCTAAGGCAAACTCTACCCATAGAGTAGACTCCTACAGTAGATCCTAGAGTAGACTCCTAGTAGATCCTGGTGCCTACAATGTTGACTCTGCTTCCAGAAAGCCCACAGGGCTGGGTATGCATCCAGCTCTCTGCTCATACTGTGCAGATGCCCCAGTGGGATTCTGGAAGCACAAGAGTTTCAGAAACACAGGTCAAGCATACCATTTTCCTAACACCTCTGTAACATCCTCTACTTTCTTTTTTTCTTTTTTTAGTAGCACATGTTTTATTTTTTATTTAAGTTCAATTAGCCAAGATATAGTACATCATTGGTTTTATTTTTAAGATTTTATTTATTTATTTGAAAGAGAGAGAACAAGGCGGGGAGGGGTAGAGGGAGAGGAAGAAGGAGGCTCCACGCTGAGCAGGGGGTCCGATCCAGGGCTCAATCCCAGGACCCTGGGATTATGATCTGAGCTGAAGGCAGCCACCTAACCAACTAAGCCACCCAGGTGCCCCCCATTGGTTTTTTATGTGATGTTCAATGATTCATCAGTTCAGTATAACACCCAATGCTCATCACATCACATGATCCTCCACCTTCTATATCAAATTACAGACAGAACAAAACTGCAGTTTTGGAGTTTCACAAGTTATTGCTTGGCCTAAGAATATACAGTTTCTATTTACAAGTTACATTAGTGTTATAAAACAGGGGGGAAATCTTATTACTTCAAGCCCACGGAATATTCACCAAAATAGACCATAAACCTGGGGCATAAATCATTTTTTTTATAAGGAACTGAAGTCATATAGAGTAAGTTCTCTGACCATAAGTGAATCAAACTATAATTCAGTAACAGAAAAACAAGAAAATCTCCAAGCATTTGGAAATTAAAGAACACAGAAGTGCTGAGAGGGAAGGTTATACCAATAAATACTCACATTAGAAAAGAAAGATTTTTTTCTGGTATTCAAGGCTGTTCCAAAATTCTAAAATAAGTGAGTGTAATCTACCATATCAAACAGCTAAGGAAGAAAATCAATTAACACAAAAAAAGTCACTGCAAAAATTCAATACCCAATTATGGCAAAAACTCTCAGTATACCAGGAAAAGAAAGCAATTTTCTCAATCTCATAAACACCATCTACAAAACCTACAGCTAACATCATACTTAATGGTGAAAGACTGAATGCTTTCCCTTTAGCATCAGAAACAGACAAGGCTATCCACTCTCACTAGTCTTGTTTCTGCTGCTGCAATAAAGCAAGAAAATTAAAGGCATACAGATTTGAAAAGAAAAAAAAAACTGTTCCTATTGCAAATGACATGATTATATACATAGAAGATACCACAGAATCTATAAAACACCTCCAAGAACTAATAAGTAAAAATATTATTAGTATTATTATTAACAATAAAGTAACGGACACAAGATCAACATACAAAAATCAATTGCATTTATATATGTTAACAATGAAAAAAATAAAAATTAAAATAAAAACACAATGCCATTTATAACTGCCCCCCAAAATAGAGGAAATACTTGGGTGTAAATTTAACAAAATAGGTACACAATCTGTATGATGAAAAATTATAAAAGAAATCAGAGACCTAAATACATGAAGAAACACAGAATGTTCATGGACTAGAAGGCCTTTCTAAAATATATATGGAGAGACAAAGGCCATAGAATAGTCAATACAATTTTGAAAATAAAAGTGAGAGGAATCATTAACCTCAGTGTCAGGACTTACGATATATCTGTAGTAATCAAGGTGCCATGGTATTGGTGGAAGAATACACACATAGATCAATGAAACAGAATAGAAAATTTAAAAATATATCCACAAAAATATGTCTAATTAATTTTTTTTTTTAAAGATTTTATTTATTTATTTGACAGAGAGAGAGATAGCGAGAGCAGGAACACAAGCAGGGGGAGTGGGAGAGGGAGAAGCAGGCTTCCCGCCAAGCAGGGAGCCTGATGCGGGACTGGATCCCAGGACCCTAGGATCATGACCTGAGCCGAAGGCAGACGCTTAACGACTGAGCCACCCAGGCGCCCCATGTCCAATTAATTTTTAACAAAGGAGCAAAAGCAATTCAAAAAACAGTGCTGGAGGTCCATATGCTTAAAAAATGGTCCACAGATTAAAAAATTAATCTCCCCTAAACTTCTCACCTTAAACAGTGGCTAACTCAAAATGGATCATAGACTGAAATGTAAAAAGTAAGACAATATAAATTTTAGGAAAAGATCTTTGGGTCTAGGCAAAGAGTTCTTAAACTTGACATCAAAATCACAATCTATGAAAGAAAACATTTGTAAATTGAACTAAGAGAAACTATTTGAAAACTACATAACCAACAAAGCCCTTATATCTAGAATACATAAAGAATATTTAAAACTCAATATTAAAACATCACTAACAGTTTTCAAAAAATATTTTTTAAAGTTCATAGCAGCTTTATTTATGATAGCCTAACACTGAAAAAAATTATTTTAGCCTTTCAAAAGATGAATGCTTAAACACACTATTCCATTCATATCACAGAATATTATTCAGTAATAAAAAGGAACAAGCTAGTGATATATGCAACACTTTGAATGAGCCTCAAGGAAATCATGCTGAGTGAAAAAAGCCTACCTCAAAAGGACACATGCTACATTATTCCATTATAAAGCATTGGTGAAATAACCAAATTATAGTTGCCAGGCCTTAGGGATGATGGGGAAGGGGATGACTGTGGCTACAGAGGGCTATCACAGGGACTCTGTGGTGATGGTACAGTTTGAGTATCTTTACTGCAGTGGTGGTTACACAAGGCTATACACATAAGATTGCATACAGCCATACATGCAAATACACACACACACACACACACACACACACTCACACACACAAACATGAAATCTAAATAAGCTCTATGGATTGTACCAATGCCAACTGCTTGGTCTTGATATTATTAAATCGTAGTTGTATAGCATGTTAATATTGAGGAAGGCTGGGGAAGTATGCACATGACTTCCCTGTACATTTCTTTGCAACCCCCTGTGAATCTGTAATTATTTCAAAACAATAACCAAAAAAAAAGGTTTTTAACAGATAATGTAGCCAGTACATTATAATATTAAGCAGCAGAGGAATAATGCCTTATGCTGAGGGGCACCAGTTCACCTGACTGACTTATACAGAGTCTGAGGGTGGAGGGTGGAGTTAAGATGGTGGAGGAGTAGGGGACCCTAAGTTTGGTCCCTTGAATATAGCTAGATAGTTATCAAATCATTCTGAACATCTGCAAAATCAATCAGAGATATGAGAAAAGAAAGCCTGCAATTCTACAAGTAGAAAAGGTACCACTTTTTGGGAGGTTGGAGGTGCAGAGACTTGAATCCAGGGTAATATATCTAAGGATACAGTGGAGGGGAGGGAGCCTGCTTAAGGAGGCTACTGCAAAGTAGTATTATAAGCAGCAGGATGCAAAATTGGAACTTTTAGAAGTCTGCTATAGTGGGGGACATCCCTTTTTTAAAGGTGCTCAGGTGGCAAAGTGGGATGGAATCCTGGGTGGGAAAACATGGTCTCAGGATCCCCAGGGGTCACAAAAAGAATAGGGGGTCATGAGTGCAGCAGAGTCCCCAGGCACAAGAGGGGAGAAGCCTGCTGAAAACAGTGAGCCTAGGTGCGGGCTTTCTGCTCTGTGTTGCCATAAACTGCGAAATCCTGCATGGTTGTGTAACTGCTTTCCTGGCAGGGGTCCACCAAAAGGCAGAAGCCTGGCAAGACCCCTGCCTCCCTCCTCTGGGAGGAACATCGTGGGGTCTGCGAGGCAGGAGTCCATAAAATTTGGAGTTTTGAAACTCAGTCGCCTGCCTGAGGTAAAAACACTAGGTCACAGGCTGGGTGCACAGAGTTTGGACATAACCACAGAGACAAGAGTAATTGACTGCCTTTCTGCCAAGGCTCATTGAAGAGTAGGGGGTGTGAACTTTTACCTCCCAGTCTAGAAAGTGGGGTGCCACCATATTCATCCCACCCATCGGTGCTGAGAGCCTTCAGGGAGCAAAACAGCACCACCTAGTGGAATCCAGAGCTGCTTACACTGAGCCCACCCTCCTGGCAAAGGAGGCACAATTACAATAGTTCAAGTGCACCTGAGAATCAGTGCAACAAGACCCTCCCCCAGAAGACCAGCACGAACAACTGGATAGCACCAAGTTTACAGATCATAGAGGGCTACAAAGCTTCAGTTCTTGGGGAAAACAGTATATAGCATATGTTGTTTTTTTTTTCTTTAGTCATTCAGTATTAAATATTCAGTTATTTTCTTATTTTTTCAACTCATTTTTATTCTTTTTTAATTTTATTTTTATATATATTACATATTTTTATATTTTGTTTTTTGTTTCCTTTCATTGTATTTTATTTTAATTCATTTTATTTTTGTGTATATATATAGATATGTTTTATACATATCTATGTATATATATAAGTTTTCTTTCTTTCCTATTTTGGGAATCTAGTTTATTTTAACAAGCACACCAAAACACACCCAGGATGTAGTTTTCTGTTTTGTTCTGTTTTGTTTCTTATTTACTTTTTCCTTCTTTGTTTTTGGTTTGTTTTTTTTTCTGATTTTGGTTTGTTTTGTTGTTGTGGTGGTGGTGGTGGTGGTGGTGGTTTTCTCTTTCTAGCTTCTATTCTTTTCTGGACAAAATGACAGGACAGAGAAAGTCACCCCAAAAGAAAGAACAGGAGGTAGTACTCACTGCCAGGGATTCAATCAATATGGATATAAGTAAGATGTCTAAACTAGAATTTAAAATGATTATAAAGATACTAGCTGGAATTGAAAAAAAAAAAAAAAACATGGAAGACACTAGAGAATCTCTTATTGTAGAAATAAAAGAACTAAAATCTAGTCGGGCTGAAATTAAAAATTATATTACCAAGTTACAGTCCCAAATAGAGGCTCTAAAAAGTGAGGGTGAATGAGGCAGAAGAGTCAGTGATATAGAAGATAAAATGATGGAAAATAAGGAAGCTGAAAAGAAAAGAGAAAGAAAACTATTGGATCACAAAGGAAGCCTTAGAAAACTCAGTGATTCCATAAAGTAAAATAATATCTGGATAATGGGGCCCCAGAATATGAGGAGAGGGAAAGAGGGACAGATGTTTATTTGAATGAATTATAGCTGAGAATTTCCTTAATCTGGGGAAGGAAACAGGCATTCAAGTCCAGGAGGCACAGAGACCCCCCCCTCAATTTCAATAAAAATAGGTCAACATCTCAACATATTACAGTGAAGCCTGCAAATTTCAAAGATAAAGAGAAAATCCTGAAAGCAGCTCAGGACAAGAGGTCCTTAACCTACAAGGGTAGAATCATAAGGCTGGCAGCAGACCTGTCCACAGAGACCTGGAAGGCCAGGAAGGGCTGATATGATATATTAAAGGTGCTAAATGGGAAAAATATGAAGCCAAGAATACTTTACCTAGCAAGGTTGTCATTCAAAATACAAGGAGATAATGATGTATTATATGGTGACTAACATAATGTAATAAAATAAAATTAAAAAAAAAATACAAGGAGAGATAAAGAGTTTCCAGAACAAACAAAAACAAGGAATTCGTGAACACTAACCCAGCCCTGCAAGAAATACTAATGGGGACCCTGTGAGCAGAGAAAGAACCCAAAAGTAACAAATACTGGAAAGGAACAGAGACAATCTAGAGGAACAGCAACTTTACAAGTAATAAAATGGCACTAGATGCATATATTTCAATAATTACTCTGAACGTAAATGGACTAAATGCTCCAATCAAAAGACATACAGTATTAGAATGGATTAAAAAAAAAAAAAAAGACCCATCAATATGCTGCTTACAAGAGACTCATTTTAAACCCAAAGACACCTCCAGATTGAAAGTGAGGGGTGGAGAAGCATTGATCATGTAAATGGACATCAAAAGAAAGCTGGAGTAGCCATCCTTCTATCACACAAACTAGATTTCAACCAAAGACTGTAATAAGAGATGAAGAAGGACACTACATCAAACTTAAAGAATCTATACAACAAGAAGATCTAACAATTGTAAATATGTATGCCCTCAATTTCGGAGCAGTCAAATATATAAACCAACTAATAAAAAAATTAAAGAAACTCATTGATAATTATACAATAATAGTAGGGGACTTTAACACCCCACTCACTGCAAGGGACAGATCATCTAAGCAGAATTCCAACAAGGAACAAGGGCTTTGAATGACACACTGGACCAGATGGACTTCACAGATATATTCAGAGCATTTCATCCTAAAGCAACAGAATACACATTCTTCTCAAGTGCACATGGAACATTCTCCAGAATAGATCACATGCTGGGTCATAAATCAGGCCTCAACCAGTACAAAAAGACTGACATGCATATTTTCAGACCACAGTACTTCAAAATTTGAAGTCAACCACAAGAAAAAATTTGAAAGGACTAAAAATACACAGAAGTTATAAGTTCCTATTAAAGAATGAAAGGGTCAACCAGGAAATCAAAGAAGAATTTTAAATGAGATACCACCTCACACCAGTCAGAATGGCTAAAATTAACAAGTCAGGAAATGACAGATGTTGGCGGGGATGCGGAGAAAGGGGAACCCTCCTACACTGTTGGTGGGAATGCAAGCTGGTGCAGCCACTCTGGAAAACAGTATGGAGGTTCCTCAAAAAGTTGAAAATAGAGCTACCATATGATCCGGCAATTGCACTCCTGGGTATTTACCCCAAAGATACAAAAGTAGGGACCCAAAAGGGTACATGCACCCCGATGTTTATAGCAGCAATGTCCACAATAGCCAAACTGTGGAAAGAGCCAAGATGTCCATCAACAGATGAATGGATAAAGAAGAAGTGGTATATATATACAATGGAATATTATGCAGCCATCAAAAGGAATGAGATCTTGCCATTTGCAACGACGTAGATGGAACTGGAGGGTATTATGCTGAGCGAAATAAGTCAAACAGAGAAAGACATGTATCATATGACCTCACTGATATGAGGAATTCTTAATCTCAGGAAACAAACTGAGGGTTGCTGGAGTGGGGGGTGGGGTGGGAGGGATGGGGTGACTGGGTGATGGACACTGGGGAGGGTATGTGTTCTGGTAAGCGCTGTGAATTGTGCAAGACTGTTGAATCTCAGATCTGTACCTCTGAAACAAATAATGCAATATATGTTAAGAAAAAAAAAAGAAGAATGTAGCAGGAGGGGAAGAATGAAGGGGGGGAAATCGGAGGGGGAGAAGAACCATGAGAGACGAAGCACTCTGAAAAACAAACTGAGGGTTCTAGAGGGGAGGGGGTTGGGAGGATGGGTTAGCCTGGTGATGGGTATGGAGGAGGGCACGTTCTGCATGGAGCACTGGGTGTTATGCACAAACAATGAATCATGGAACACTATATCTAAAACTAATGATGTAATGTATGGGGATTAACATAACAATAAAAAAATTTAAAAAAATAAAAAAAAAAGAAAAGAAAAGAAATATTGAAAGGGGTCCTCTAAGCAAAGAGAGAGCCTAAAAGTAACATAGAAACATAGAAAGGAACACAGACAATACACAGTAACAGTCACCTTACAGGCAATACAATGGCACTAAATTCCTATCTTTCAATAGTTACCCTGAATGTAAATGGGCCAAATGCCCCAATCAAAAGATACAGGCTATTAGACTGGATAAAAAAACAAGACCCATCGATATGCTGTCTGCAAGAGACTCATTTTACACCTGAAGAAACCCCCAGATTGAAAGTGAGGGGGTATAAACAATTTACCATGCTAATGGACACCAAAAGAAAGCTGGGGTGGCAATCCTTGTAACAGACAAATCAGATTTTAAACCAAAGACTATAATAAGAGATGAGGAAGGACACTATATCCTACTTAAAGGGTCTTCCAACAAGAAGATCTAACAATTGTAAATATCTATGCCCCTAACATGGGAGCAGCCAATTATATAAGCCAATTAATAACAAAAGCAAAGAAACACATTGACAACAATATAATAATAGTGGGGGACTTTAACACTCCCCTCACTGAAATGGACAGATCATCTAAGCAAACGACCAACAAGGAAATAAAGACTTTAAATGACACACTGGAACAAATGGACTTCACAGATATATTCAGAACATTCCATCCCAAAGCAACAGAATACACATTCTTCTCTAGTGCCCATGGAACATTCTCCAGAATAGATCACATCCTAGGTCACAAATCAGGTCTCAACGGGTACCAAAAGATTGGAAACATGCCCTGCATATTTTCAGACCACAATGCGTTGAAACTAGAACTCAATCACAAGAGAAAAGTGGGAAAGAACTCAAATACATGGAGGCTAAAGAGCATCCTACTGAAGAATGAATGGGTCAACCAGGAAATTAAAGAAGAATAAAAAAAATTCATGGAAGGAAAACTTCCAAACTCGTTTTATGAGGGCACCATTACGTTGATCCCCAAACCAGACAAAGACCTCATCAAAAAGGAGAATTACAGACCAATATCCTTGATGAACATGGATGCAAAAATTCTCACCAAAATACTAGCGAACAGGATCCAACAGTACATTAACAGGATTATTCACCACGACCAAGTGGGATTTATCCCTGGGCTGCAAGTTTGGTTCAGCATGCACAAATCAATCAGTGCGATACAATACCTTAATAAAAGAAAGAAGAAGAACCATATGATCCTCTCAGTAGATGCAGAAAAAGCATTTGACAAAGTACAGCATCCTTTCTTGATCAAAACTCTTCAGAGTATAGGGATAGAGGGTACATACCCCAATATCATAAAAGCCATGTATGAAAAACCCACAGCGAATATCATTCTCAATGGGGAAAAACAGAGAGCTTTCCCCCTAAGTGTCAGGAATGCAGCAGGGATGTTCACTATCACCACTGCTATTCAACATAGTAACTAGAAGTCCTAGACACAGCAATCAGACAACAAAAAGAAATAAAAGGCATTGAAATCGGCAAAGAAGAAGTCAAACTCTCACTCTTTGCAGATGATATGATACTTTATGTGGAAAACCCAAAAGACTACCGCAAAACTGCTAGAACTCATATAGGAATTCAGTAAAGTGGCAGGATATAAAATCAATGCACAGAAATCAGTGGCATTCCTATACACCAACAACAAGACAGAAGAAACAGAAATGAAGGAGTCAATCCCATTTATAATTGCAACCAAAGCCATAAGATACCTAGGAATAAATCTAACCAAAGAGGCAAAGAATCTGTACTTAGATAACTTTAAAATACTCATGAAAGAATTTGAGGAAGACACAAAGAAATGGAAAAACGTTCCATGCTCATGGATTGGAAGAACAAATATTGTGAAGATGTCAATCCTACCTAGAGCAATCTACACATTCAATGCAATCCCCATCAAAATACCATCCACTTTCTTCAAAGAAATGGAACAAATAATCCTAAAATTTGTATGGAACCAGAAAAGACCCCGCATAGCCAGAGGAATGTTGAAAAAGAAAAGCAAAGCTGGTGGCATCACAGTTCCGGACTTCCAGCTCTATTACAAAGCTGTCATCATCAAGACAGTATGGTACTGGCACAAAAGCAGACACATAGATCAATGGAACAGAATAGAGAGCCCAGAAATGGACCCTCAACTATATGGTCAACTAATGCTCGACAAAGCAGGAAAGAATGTCCAATGGAAAAAAGACAGTCTCTTCAACAAATGGTGTTGGGAAAATTGGACAGCCATATGCAGAAGAATGAAACTGGACCATTTCCTTACACCACACACAAAAATTACTCCAAATGGTTGAAAGACCTAAATGTGAGACAGGAGTCCATCCAAATCCTAAAGGAGAACACAGGCAGCAACCTCTTCGACCTCAGCTGCAGCAACTTCTTCCTGGAAACATCGCCAAAGGCAAGGGAAGCAAGGGCAAAAATGAACTATTGGGACTTCATCAACATAAGACACTTTTGCACAGCAAAAGATACAGTCAACAAAACCAAAAGACAACGGACAGAATGGGAGAAGATATTTGCAAATGGCATATCAGATAAAGGGCTAGTATGCAAAATCTATAAAGAACTTATCAGGGGAGCGGGGGAGGATGGTGGAGGAGTAGTGGACCCTATTTCAACTGGTCCTCAGAATTGAGCTGGATATCTACCAGACCACTGTGAGCACCCACGAAACCAGCCTGAGATGTAAGAAGATCTGGATCTCTACAAACAGAATATCGCACACGGTTGGTTTTGAGGTATGAAGCAGGGAGCCATGATTCCGCGGGCAGATATCAGAGGATGAACGGCAGCAGGAGGGTGCCTGGCCGTGGGGATCCTACACTGCCGGTGAGGGACAGCCTCGCATGCTGCGGACAGGGCACAGACTCGCAGAGTGGTAGCGGCGGGGAAGGACTTTAGGGCAGCCCCCAGGGCGCAAACCCAGAGCGGCGGGGTCTCGCCTGAGAACTGCAATCCCCCCCTGCCCCAGGACGGAAACTGGGAGCAGCGGGGTCACGCGCACGCGAACTGGGAGCGACTGGCAGTTTTAGAAGCACAAAGGGCAGAGACTTGCCCCGACCTGGAGGCAGGACTGGGAGCGCTGCAGAGGGGCGCACAACCCAGGACGCTGCAGTTTATAGCAGCATGGACAGAAATGAAGATGGTGTGGCCTGGAGAGCTCACTGAAGAACAGACTGCAATCTCTCTGCTCTGAGGCAGAGGGGTGGAAACAGTCTCTTCTCTGACTCGCAGAAGAGACGCGGAAAGCCAGCAGGGAAAGGTGCCAGAGAACAAAAGCCCCCAAAACTGATTCCCACTGAGCCCATCCCCCACCACAGGGGGGCAGGGCAACTCCTCCCGAACAGGGTTGCCTGAGTAACAGCGCAGCAGGCCCCTCCCGCAGAAGACAGGCTGGGAAAACAAGAGGCCAGCAACCCTAAGGTCCCAAGAAAACAGGTGCATCTTGCTTAGGTTCTGGTCAATAATTTGGACTCTATACATTCCCTCAAACACCCATCAACAGAATGACTAGGAAGAGGAGCCCCCAAAATAGAAAAGACTCAGAGATTATGACTTATGCTGCAGATTTACAAATGGATGCAGATATAACCAAGATGTCAGAGATGGAATTCAGGCTAGCAATTGTGAAGACAATGGCTAGAATGGAGAAATCAATTAATGGCAACATAGAGTCTCTAAGGGCAGAAATAAAAGGGGAATTGGCAGAACTTAAAAATGCTATCAATGAGAGCCAATCAAATCTAGATAATCTAACAGCTAGGGTAACTGAGGCAGAAGAGCGAATAAGCGACCTGGAAGACAATATAATAGATAAAAAGGGAAAAGAGGAGACCAGGGAAAAACAACTCAGAATCCATGAAAATACATCAGAGAAATAAGTGACACCATGAGGCGTTCCAATGTCAGAATAATTGGAATTCCAGAGGGAGTGGAGAGAGAGAGAGGACTAGAAGATGTATTTGAGCAAATCGTACCTGAGAACTTCCCTAATCTGGGGAATGAAACAAACATTCGTGTCCTAGAGGCAGAGAGGACCCCTCCTAAGATCAAGGAAAACATGCGAACACCCCGGCATGTAATAGTAAAACTTGCAAATCTTAGAACCAAGGAAACCATCTTAAGGGCAGTTAGGGGGAAGAGATTCCTTACGTACAGAGGGAGGAACATCAGAATAACGTCAGACCTATCCACAGAGACCTGGCAAGCCAGAAAGGGCTGGCAAGACATATTCAGGGTACTAAGTGAGAAGAACATGCAGCCAAGAATACTTTATCCGGCAAGCTTTCATTTAGAATGGATGGAGAGATGCAGAGCTTCCAAGACCCGCAGAAACTAAAAGAATATGTGACCACTAAGCCGGCCCTGCAAGAAATATTAAGGGGGGTTCTATAAAAGGAGAAAGACCCCAAGAGTGATCTACGACAGAAATTTACAGAGACAATCTATAAAAACAACGTCTTCACAGGCAACATGATGACAATTAATTCATATCTTTCAATAATCACTCTCAATGTGAATGGCCTAAATGCTCCCATAAAACGGCACAGGGTTGCAGATTGGATAAAAAGACAGGACCCATCCATATGCTGCCTACAAGAGTCTTTTTGAACCTAAAGATACATCCAGACTGAAAGTGAAGGGATGGAGATCCATCTTCCATGCCAGCGGACCTCAAAAGAAAGCTGGGGTAGCAATTCTTATATCAGACAAATTAGATTTTAAACTAAAGTCTGTAATAAGAGACACAGAAGGACACTATATCATTCTTAAAGGATCTATCCAACAAGAAGATCTAACAATTGTAAATATCTATGCCCCCAACATGGAAGCAGCCATCTACATAAGCCAACTGTTAACCAAAATAAAGAGTCATATTGATAACAATACATTAATTGTAGGAGACCTCAATACTCCACTCTCAGCAATGGACAGATCATCTAAGCAGAAAATCAACAAGGAAACAAGAGTTTTGAATGATACATTGGACCAGATGGACCTCATAGATATTTACAGAACATTCCACCCTAAAACAACAGAATACTCATTCTTCTCGAGCGGACATAGCACTTTCTCCAGAATAGACCATATACTGGGTCACAAATCAGGTCTCAACTGATACCAAAAGATTGAGATGATTCCCTGCATATTCTCAGACCACAATGCTCTAAAACTGGAACTCAATCACAAGAAAAAATTTGGAAGAAATTCAAACACTTGGAAGCTAAAGACCACTCCACTCAAGGAGGTTTGGGTCAACCAGGAAATCAAAGAAGAACTTAAACAATTCATGGAAATCAATGAGAACAAAAACACACCAGTCCAAAACCTATGGGATACTGCAAAGGCAGTTCTAAGGGGGAAATACAAAGCCATCCAAGCCTCACTCAAAAAAATAGAAAAATTCCGAATTCACCAACTAACTCTACACCTTAAAGAACTAGAGAAAAAGCAACAAACGATGCCTAAGCCACACGTTAGAAGAGAAATAATTAAAATTAGAGCAGAAATCAATGAATTAGAAACCAGAAACACAGTAGATCAGATCAAGGAAACTAGAAGTTGGTCTTTGAAAGAATTAATATGATCAATAAACCACTGGCCAAGCTTATCCAAAAGAAAAGAGAAAGGATCCAAATTAATAAAATTATGAATGAAAGGCGAGAGATCACGACTAACACCAAGGAAATAGAAACAATTATTAGAAATTATTATCAACAACTATATGCCAATAAACTGAGTAATCTGGATGAAAAGGAGACCTTCCTGGAAACCTATAAGCTGCCAAGACTGAAACAGGAAGAAATTGACAACCTGAAGAGGCCAATAACCAGTAATGAGATTGAAGCAGTGATCAAAAACCTCCCAAAAAACAAGAGTCCAGGGCCTGATGCATTCCCTGGGGAATTCTACCAAACATTCAAAGAAGAAATAATACCTATTCTACTGAAGCTGTTTCAAAAAATAGAAACAGAAGGAAAACTTCCAAACTCATTCTATGAGGCCAGCATTACCTTAATCCCCAAACCAGGCAAAGACCCCATCAAAAAGGAGAATTTCAGACTGATATCCCTGATGAATATGGATTCCAAAATCCTCAACAAAATCCTAGCTAATAGGATCCAACAATACATCAAAAGGATCATCCACCATGCCCAAGTGGGATTTATCCCCGGGATGCAAAGGGGGTTCAACATTCGCAAATCAATCAATGTGATAGAACACATTAATAAGAGGAGGGAGAAGAACCATATGGTCCTCTCAATTGATGCAGAAAAAGCATTCGACAAAATACAACATCCTTTTCTGATTAAAACTCTTCAGAGTATAGGGATAGAGGGAACATTCCTCAAGTTCATAAAATCCATCTATGAAAAACCCACAGTGAATATCATCCTCAATGGGGAAAAGCTGAGAGCCTTTCCCTTGAGATCAGGAACATGTCAAGGATGCCCACTCTCACCACTATTGTATAAACATAGTACTAGAAGTCCTAGCAACAGCAATCAGACAACAAAAAGAAATAAAACGTATTCAAATTGGCAAAGAAGAAGTCAAACTCTCTCTTTTCACAGATGACATGATACTTTATGTGGAAAACCCCAAAGACTCCACCCCCAAATCACTAGAACTCATACAGCAATTCAGTAATGTGACAGGATACAAAATCAATGCACAGAAATCAGTTGCTTTCTTATACACTAACAACACAACTGTAGAAAGAGAAATTAGAGAAATGACTCCATTTACAATAGCACCAAAAACCATAAGATACCTTGGAATAAACCTAACCAAAGAGGTAAAGGATCTATACTCTAGAAACTACAAAACACTCATGAAAGAAATTGAAGAAGACACAAAAAGATGGAAAAATATTCCATGCTCATGGATCAGAAGAATAAACATTGTTAAAATGTCTATGCTACCCAGAGCAATCTATACCTTCAGTGCCATCCCGATCAAAATTCCAATGACATTTTTCAAAGTGCTGGAACAAACAATCCTAAAATTTGTATGGAATCAGAAAAGACCCCAAATTGCCAAGGAAAATTTTGAAAAAGAAAAACAAAGCTGGGGGCATCATGTTGCCCGATTTCAAGCTATATTACAAAGCTGTGATCACCAAGACAGCATGGTACTGGCACAAAAACAGACATATGGACCAATGGAACAGAATAGAGAACCCAGATATGGACCCTCAACTCTATGGTCAAATAATCTTTGACAAAGCAGGAAAAAACATGCAATGGAAAAAAGACAGTCTCTTCAATAAATGGTGCTGGGAAAATTGGACAGCCACATGCAGAAGAATGAAACTGGACCATTCTCTAACACCATTCACAAAGATAAACTCAAAGTGGATGAAAGACCTCAATGTGAGACAGGAATCCATCAAAATCCTAGAGGAGAACATAGGCAGTAACCTCTTTGACATCACCCACAGCAACTTCTTTCAAGATACATCTCCAAAAGCTAGTGAAACAAAAGCAAACATGAACTTTTGGGACTTCATCAAGATAAAAAGCTTCTGCCCAGCAAAGGGAACAGTCAACAAAACAAAGAGGCAACCCACAGAATGGGAGAAGACATTTGCAAATGACACTACAGATAAAGGGCTGGTATCCAAGATCTATAAAGAACTTCTCAAACTCAACACCCAAAAAACAAATAATCAAGTCAAAAGTGGGCAGAAGAGATGAAAAGACACTTCTCTGAAGAAGACATACAAATGGCTAACAGACACATAAAAAAATATTCATCATCATTAGCCATCAGGGAAATCCAAATCAAAACCACATTGAAATACCACCGTACACCAATTAGAATGGCAAAAATGGACAGGGAAAGAAACAACAAACGTTGGACAGGTTGTGGAGAAAGGGGAACCCTCTTCCACTGTTGGTGGGAATGCAAGTTGGTACAGCCACTTTGGAAAACAGTGTGGAGGTTCCTCAAAAATTTAAAAATAGAACTACCCTATGACCCAGCAATTGCAGTCCTGGGTATTTACCCCAAAGACACAGATGTAGTGAAAAGAAGGGCCATATGCACCCCAATGTTCATAGCGGCAATGTCCGCAATAGCCAAACTGTGGAAAGAGCCGAGATGCCCTTCAACAGCTGAATGGATAAAGAAGATGTGGTCCATATATACAATGGAATATTACTCAGCCATCAGAAAAGATGTATACCCAACTTTTACATCAACATGGATGGGACTGGAAGAGATTATGCTAAGTGAAATAAGTCAAGCAGAGAAAATCAATTATCATATGGTTTCACTTATTTGTGGAACGTAAGGAATAGAATGGAGGACATTAGGGGAAGGAAGGGAAAAATTGGGGGGGGTGGGGAATTGGAAGGAGAGATGAACCATGAGAGACTATGGACTCTGAGAAACAAACAGGGTTTTAGAGGGGAGGGTGGTGGGGGGTTTGGTTAGCCTGGTGTTGGGTATTAAGGAGGACACGTACTGCATGGAGCACTGGGTGTTATACGAAAACAATGGAGCGTGGATCACCACATCAAAAACTAATGATGTATTGTATGGTGACTAACAACATAATAAAATTTAAAAAAAATAAAAATTAAATTAAAAAAATAAAAAAATAAAAATAAATTTAAAAAATAAAAAAAATAAAGCACTTATCAAACTCAACACCCAAAGAACAAATGATCCAATCAAGAAATGGGCAGAAGACATGAACAGACATTTTTCCAGAGAAGACATCCAAATGGCCAACAGATGCATGAAAAATTGCTCAACATCGCTTGGCATCAGGGAAATCCACATCAAAACCTCAATGAGATACCACCTCACACCAGTCAGAATGGCTAAAATTAACAAGTCAGGAAATGACAGATGTTGGCAGGGATGCGGAGAAAGGGGAATCCTCCTTCACTGTTGGTGGGAATGCAAGCTGGTGCAGCCACTCTGGAAAACAGTATGGAGGTTCCTCAAAAAGTTGAAAACAGAGCTACCGTATGATCCAGCAATTGCACTTCTGGGTATTTACCCCAAAGATACAAATGTAGGGATCCGAAGGGGTACATGCACCCCAATGTTTATAGCAGCAATGTCCACAATAGCCAAACTATGGAAAAAGCCAAGATATCCATCAACTGATGAATGGATAAAGAAGATGTGTTATATATATATATATATATATATATATATATATATATCCAATGGACTATTATACAGCCATCAAAAGGAATGAAATCTTGCCATTTGCAATGATGTGGATGGAACTGGAGGGTATTTTGCTGAGTGAAATAAGTCAATCAGAGAAAGACATGTATCATATGACCTCACTGATATGAGGAGTTCTTAATCTCAGGAAACAAACTGAGGGTTGCTGGAGTGGTGGGGGGCAGGAGGCATGGGGTGGCTGGGTGATAGACATTGGGGAGGGTATGTGCTATGGTGAACACTGTGAATTGTGTAAGACTGTTGAATCACAGACCTGTACCTCTGAAACAAATAATAAATTATATGTTAAAAAAAAGAAAAAGAAAGAAGAAGAAGATAGCAGGAAGGGAAAAATGAAGCAGGGGAAATCGGAGGAGGAGACGAACCATGAGAGACTATGGACTCTGAGAAACGGACTGAGGGTTCTGGAGGGGAGAAGTGTGGGGGGATGGGTTGGCCTGGTGATGGGTATTAAAGAGGCCATGGTACTGAATGGAGTAGTGTGTGTTATACGCAAACAATGAATCATGGAACACTACAACAAAAACTAATGATGTAATGTATGGTGATTAACATAATAAAATAAAATTTTAAAAAATGGGGTTGTTGTAGGTTTAATTAGTTAAGTTGAGGTCATTAGGGTGGCCCCAAATCCAAGATGACTGGTGTCCTTATAAATGGGGGAAATGTGGACACAGACACACACAAGGAGAAAGCCACATAAACACGAATATGGCCATCTAAAAGCCAAGGAGAGAGGCCTGGAACAGATCCTTCCTCAGAGCCAACCAACCTTGCAGGCAATTTGATTTTGGACTTCCAGCCTCCACAACTGTGAGGAAATAAGCCACCTGTTCTGGTTTATAAGTCCTCTTAGCATCTGTAGAAATAAGCCATCTGTTGTTTAAGCCACTCAGTCTGTGGTACTTTGTTACTGCAGTCCTAGAAAACTAATATATTGGTCAGTGGCAAAAGTGGATCAAGGCATCTCACTGCCAGAAATATCGTTGTTTTTTTTTTTTTTTAAAGCCAATATTGATTAAAGTTTTCTTCAAAACAGGGAAGTAATGGGATCATGTATAGTTGTTTCCCCCATTATAAAGCTGTAAGAGAACAGCAGGATCTGGGACTCTATTTTCTCAAGAAAGGCACATGGCCTGCTCTGTAGACTGCCAGAGATGAGGAATTATCAATGCTATCAAGAAAATACAGTCTTTCTCCAAAAGAAGTAAACTATGCTACATCAGCAGGAAGCTATCACAACCTTGCAGCCAAAAGGACTATTCTATTTGTCCCCCAACACCTGTGCCTGCACCCCCTCTTCCCTCCAGTCCCCCACCCTGGGCTTACCCCCCACATGCAGGTCCTGTTGGGTGGTACCCATGCCAATCCTACTGCCCCTTGAGCAGCTGAAGCACAGGGAATGTGCCCACTTGTCCTGCACTTACATCACCTTCACTTGGAGCTAGGTTGAGAGCACCCTTGAGCATGTTTAAAGTACCATTTCTATAGCCACAAGGACACTCCTGTGTTCTGTGCATGTGGTCAATAAGTATTTCCTAAAATAGAAATTTCTGCTTATCATTCCATTCCTCTGGGAGAGCTGGGTGGCTAAATTTTACTAAGAACAAGCTTATTTTACATAGATGACTCTTGAGAGGGTATATAAGACAATGTTTTCCAAACTAGAACAAAAATAGTCAAATTCTGAATACAAAAATCACTCATGAAAAAACGCCGATCTGCCTTGTACAGTCACCATCTGATGAGCAGGAGGACCGATAAGAATACACTTGGATCCTCAGCTTTTCATACAGAAATGGTATTTGTTTATCTTACTAAAAATAAAGAAAACCTGAAGTCCTGTACAACACAAGGACAGAGGAATAACAGGATGAGCTCTGTGAGGGCACCACGCCATCTGAAGCCACAAAGAAATGCACCTTTGTCACTCTGCTCCTGTCACCCAGATACACTCTGTTACCCAGGCAACCTGCATGGTTCTGTCCTCTACAGGAGGATGGGCTGGCTGTTTCCCAAATAAATTATTGCTTCTGATATATCCTGATGGTAATGTTCTCAATAAACATTTACTAAAATTTTTAAGTAAGGAAAATGCAAAGTCATAAGATTGTCATGAGCCCTCTTTCTGCTGGCTGGTGCCTCATCAATACATTCTTGATTGACATAGTAGTGTCCTCTGTGCTGGATTATGTTGCTATTTTTGTAACCACATTTAATCTCAAAGTATGATTGAACACTACAGTCTCCATGCTATACTACTTGTGTTGTATACACGTGGTTTAATGATGTCATGACATGCAAACTATATACAGTGGCCACTGCTTCCCACATTTCACCCTAAAGAAAATTAAAGAGGAAAGGCCCATGAATTTAAAGCCCCTGAAAGCACAGAGCATACCAGGAGGCAGACGGGAACATACTGAGCATGCAGCATCCCAGTGACCAACACTTCCCTGATGTTTTGGGGTTTTTTAGACCAATATATTTTTTTAATTTAATTTTATTATGTTATGTTAATCACCATACATTACATCACTAGTTTTTGATGCAGTGTTCCATGATTCATTGTTTGCGCATAACACCCAGTGCTCCATGCAGAACGTGCCCTCTTTAATACCCATCACCAGGCTAACCCATCCTCCCACCCCCCTCCCCTCTAGAACCCTCAGTTTGTTTTTCAGAGTCCACAGTCTCTCATGGTTTCTCCCCCCTCCAATTTCTGCCCCCCTTCATTTTTCCGTTTCTACTATCTTTTTTTTTAAACATATAATGTATTATTTGTTTCAGAGGTACAGGTCTGTGATTCATCAGTCTTACACAATTCACAGCGCTCTGATGTTCTACATGTAAGAAACCTCCTGCCTTTCTGTGGCAACTTCCTCTAGAAAATAATAATATGATAGTATACTCTGAGGCTACACGAGGAGGTGCTTATACTCACCAACAATCTCACTGGGTTCCTTGTTATAAAGCTTTTTGTTCCAGAAAAGGAGTCTGAAGAGTGGAAAGGAGAACAGGAGAATGAAGCAAATCCCAACGAACATGTGTGCAGTAAATCCTGCGAAGTCCAGGCCCTGGAAACAGGAAAGGGGAAATGAAATAACAGATGAGATTCTCCTCTGCATAGGCATAGCTCCCAATTTAGGACCCCCCCAAATGACGGATCCAGGGAGGGCTGAGCTCTGAGACCCAGCAGGGGCAGGCACGTCAGGGTGGTGGGTGTTAGCTCAAGGGTCACAGGGCCCCGCACAAAACCCACAGAACAGGTGCTCTTCTCTACAATTTTGAAAATGTTTAAGGTTTGTTTCTTTCATGTCAATAAACCAAGCCCTACCGAATAACAAGCAACCTTAGGAGAAAACAAAAACAGTTATCACAGACAATCTCAACATTAACTGGGTCTACCTTCACCACTGGACTGACACATTCGTCCAGGGTGAAAAAAGACACAATGGGGGCAAAACATAAAACTATGTGGCAATATTTGTCCATTTCAAGGTAAGTTGGGTTTTTTAAATATTTCATTTAAGTCCCTGCTATCAATGTGAAAGAACTTCCTTGGCTGGAGAGCACAGCCCTCTGCAGGGCAGCCAATGGCCATCAGGACTGAGGTGGCCCAGAGCGTCCCTACTGGCCATAAGGGGCCCATGCAGGAGCTTCTCCCTCCCCTCACACTTCCTTTGCCTCTCTGCAGAACTATTTGCCATGGTCAGCTGCTGAGGATGTTTTGGGGTAAAATCCCCCACTAGGTTAATCTGTCAGGGAATAAGTTAGCAGCATCATTAGCTGGTTTTATCTGTCTTTTACTCTGTGCTTATACATTCAGCAGATATATACAGATGATCCCTGAAGGTAATTAATATTTTTTGAAGGAAGGTGCCCACTAAAGCAGAGGTACTTGTATCCTGAGTAATTCTGGATCCTCTTTTGCACATATTAACTATAAATTTTTGTCCTGTTAGAAATGATGGGACAATTGGAAAAAAAAGGTGAGGGGTAAATTAAAGAAAGAAAAGGACTAAGGAGTTCCTAGAAGGGGCTCCACAACAAAACAACACAGCTTTGAGTGGAAGTATTTGGTTGCTACTAGAGTTGTAATGGGTGGATTTATCAAGTGAGAACAAAGCAGAGCAGGAGAATCCCAGGTGAAAAATTTAAGAAATAATATAGGCAGATGCAATATATCATGGAATATAAATATTTTCACTAAGCTTATTAGGTGCATGTATCTGGGCTTCCCTGCTGCTTTACACGCCTCTGTAATTTCCAACACTCTTCTCCTTAATGTCCTCAGTAACAAAACCACCCACTATTATACTTGCATCAATACAATGCTTAAATGCAGCCCTTTCTTATAGGGTGCTGGTTCTATTTTGCCCCTTTCAGTCTTGTTTTGTACTGTTTTGGTTTTGGCTCCACTCAGCTACTTTCTTCTTAGTTTTCCACAAAGTCTTCACTCAACAGTGGAAGTGGCCAAAATTTGAGGCATGTAAAACTATGAAAAAAGGATCCCCCCAGAATCAGATTAAGAACATCCACAGCCTCTTACACTACATATATTCAAGGAGGATCCAGCTGAGTAACTTTTGGCCCACCGGTATTTCTAGGACGCTTTCAGGCTAACTCTGGGACAAGTTGAAACAGTCAGTTGAGTTGTAAGGCTTAGCTGAATCTGCTGACTGTCTTAGTAAATATCATGGTGTAATTTGAAGATAGAATCATGTCTGGAGACTCAACAAGAAGACTCCTAGTGCTATAGGAGAGGGTATGATGACAGGATCTGGTGTGGGACATCCTGCATGTGAGGGATACATTGAGTATGTAGAGGAGAAGTCTAGAAATACATGGATCTGAGGGAGGTAAGAACCTTCCATGTTCTGCAGACATGTGGAAGTGGGTGATCCCAGTACATGGAAAACAGAGCAGGCCATGAGGGCATGAGCTCTGCTACAGAATGCTGACCCAAGAGGAAAGATGGTCAAAAAAGCAGAACCCCAAGGCCCACAGAAATTGAAGAGCCATGTGGAAGCAGAAAACCCGCAAAGGAGACAAAGAGGAAGTGACCAGAAAGGCAGAGCAGGAAGCAGCAGAGAGTGACACCATCTAAGCTATCAGTTGATGGAGTGGAAGAAATTGGTGGTGGAAGAGCAGCAAAAGAACACCCCAGCGGGCGCCTGGGTGGCTCAGTTGGTTAAGCGACTGCCTTCGGCTCAGGTCATGATCCTGGAGTCCCAGGATCGAGTCCCGCATCGGGCTCCCTGCTCAGCAGGGAGTCTGCTTCTCCCTCTGACTCTCCCCCCCTCTCATGCTCTCTCTCTATCTCATTCTCTCTCTCAAATAAATAAATAAAATCTTTAAAAAAAAAATTAAAAAAAAAAAGAAAAAGAACACCCCAGCATGCACAGCGCATGGTGGGAAAGCCCAGAGGAACACCCCAGTGTACACATCTCTGGGGCACCATGAAGAAGGCCTTCTTCTGACCTGTGAGATGTCATTCAGAAGCACAGGGGACACAGCTCCTTTATACAGATTTTTCAACTGTTATTTAAAAGATAGTTAAGGGGCGCCTGGGTGGCTCAGTCAGTTAAGTGTCCAACTCTTGATTTCAGCTCAGGTCATGATCTCAGGGTTGTAAGATCGAGCCCTATATGGGCTCCATGCTGGGCGTGGAGCCTGCTTAAGATTCTCTCTCCCTCTCCCTCTGCCCCTCCCCCCTCTTAAAAAAAAATAGCCATGTTCACCACTGGTGAGTCTCCATAGAACTGGTGAGTCTCCAATGTAACCAGTGAAGGAGGATTATATCCCCATCAGCCTGTTGGGAGATAAAGGGACAACACACTGTTGCTCATGGAATCCCTACAGTGTAGGAGGACCCTGGAAGTCTTCCCTACCTAACTATTCAGCACTGGAAATCCCACCAACAGAGAGCCATCCCAAGAAATGGGGTAGGAGTGAACAATGTGCGGAAAGGGTATGGTAGAAGAACTTTCCTCATAACTTCCTGTAACTTCTTCCTAATTCTCAGAGAATGTGGAAGAATTTTCTCATGTGTTCCAAAGTCCAGTACTTTTTTTTTATTACTCCCCTAAGAGTTTTTTTTATTACTCCCCTAAACTTCATATTGAGTATTAACTTTCTTCATGAGTATTTTAAAAATTAATTTCACAATTTTTATTTTATAAAAATAACTAAATAATGCAGAATAAATGTGCACACAAATGTATGGCTGTGCTGTCATTGATAATGAGTCTTTATAAATTAATCTCTGCTGAAGACACTATCCCTCAAACTATGAGTTCATTTGCATTCTCTATACAAATAAGTATTCCCTTATCTCTAAGCTTCTATAAAATAAATTGAAACCACTCTTGGTTATCCACAAAAGGACATTCGTTAGATACCTTTTCTGTGAAATACAGTTTAACCCCAAAATTCAAGTCATTAAGTGGAAGACAAGGAACTCCATCTTCAATAAAACAAGGAGAGCCCTAAGGCCATGTCTCCAGAGGATGTCACTTTGACACAAAGCTGTGTGAGGATCCTAGGCTGAGCCTCAGTGCAGAGAGGGAGCTCACCTCCAGGGCCTGCTGTGTATTTTTACAAAAACCTGACCTTTCTCCTTTACTGTTATATTTAAATTCTGGATATTTACAATAGCATGTCAGCATGTCATGGAGGAATGTGGGAATAGTCTGACAGACCACTCTTTCCATTTAGCTTTCTATATGACTTGGTAGAGGCCCAGCCTGTCTTGGGTCACATTCTACTGTTTAGTTCAGAGCATTCAGACCTAGGACTCTAAGGGAGGGCTTAAAATGTTGCAGAGTTAACTCAGTTTATGTCCAAGAAAGACATCATGCTCAGGATTTTACATTAATACTAATGTGATGCTGGCCAGGGGCAGCTAAGCTGTTGCGTTAACTCATTAATATGTTGTCTTAAGAAGAAGAAAAAAAGAAGAGACAAGTAACAGACACTGAAAGCCAAGTTCTAAAAAACAGTCTAATGAAATAAAGTAGCCATGTTCTCACTTGAACTATTTCTATACCCATTCTATTACAAATTGTTTTCTATTTGAACTTTTAAGGTTTTAGGGTTTACATTTGTGTATGTAAACTTTTTGTTTACATTTTGTGTATGTAACTTTTGAGTTAATTTTTGGGCAAAGTGGGAAGTGTGGATTGATGTTCATTTTTCCTACATATGGATATCCTTTTGTTCCAGGACCATTTGTGGGGGAAAAAAAAAAAAAACAATAATCCTTTCTTCACTGAATTGGCTTTCCTCCTTTGTTAAAAGCAATTATTCATTGATGTGGGGGTCTGTATCCAGACTCTCTACTTTTTACCTATTTACCTATTTACCGGTAATGATGCCAATACCATGATGTTTTGGTTATTGTGGTTTTATAGTGAGTCTTGGAGTTAGGTAGCGTTAGCCCTCCCATTTTATTCTTCCCATTAAGAGTTATTTTTGGCCATTCTGAACACTTTGAATTTCCATATAAATTTTGGAATCAGTTTATCAGTTTCTACCAAAAACAACAACGACCCTGCTATGGTTTTGACAGGGATTGCATAAATCTGTGGATCAATCTGTGAAGAATTGATATATTAACAATATTGGGTCTTCTGATCCATGAACAAAGTATCTCTCTCCATTTAATTAGATCTTCTTTAATTATTCTGCAATATTTTATAGTTTTCAGTATACAGGTCTTGCATATGTTTGGTCAGATTTACCCTAAAGTATTTTATATATTGATGCTAATTTCCAATTGTTTATTGCTAGAATATAGAAAACCACTAATTTTTCTATATTGATCTTATATTGCACACTTGTCAAATTTACTTATTATTTCTAGAATTTATGTTGCAGTCCTTCAGTCCTTCAGACTGCAACATAGATTCTAGAAATGTCCGTAACTAACAAGGACAGTTATGTCATATGCAGATAAAGACTTTTAATTCCTCCTTTCTGATATGGATGCCTTGTATTTCTTTTCTTGCCTTATTGTATCAGCTCGAGCCTCCAGTAAAATGATACACTGAAGTGGTGAGAACAGATATCTTTGTCTTACTTCTGATCTAAGAAAGAAGGCATTCAATTTTCACATTTAAGTAAGATGTGTTTTCATAGATGCTCCTTATTAGGCTGATGAAGTTCTCTTATTTTTCTAGTTATTGAGAGATTTTAATCAGTAATGAATGTTCTATTTTGCCAGTTATTTTTCCATTGAGATGATCATATGAATTTTCTCATTTAGTTTGTTAGTAAATTGCATTGATTGGCTTTTCAAATATTATAAATTCTACTTGGTTATGACATATTATCCATTTTATGTATTATTAAGTTGGATATGCTAATTTTTAAAAATTTACTTTTAAAAATTTACTTTTAAAAATTAAAAATCTATGTTCATAAGAAATACTTATTAATAGTTTTCTCATACTGGTTTTGTCCAGTTTAGGTATCAGGGCCTCATAGAATGAGTTGGAAAGTATTCTCTTTTCTTCAATTTGCTGTAAAGCTTTATGTAGAATTGGCATTATAGCATTATTTCTTCCTTAAATATATGTAGATTTCACCAAAGAAGCCATCTTAGCTTTGGTCTCTCCAGATTCTCAGTTCTATCCCCTCAACTCAGGGAGTCTGAAGGGCTCCACATGGGTTTTCCATCCCTGTACTACATCCTAGAAACTCTCTCAAGGCAGCAAACTGGGGCAATCATAGGGCTCACCTCATTTGTTTCCCCATTCTCAGGGATCACTGTCCTTTTTTTTTTTTTTTTTTTTTTGCCTGATATCCAGTTTCTTGCTTATCACTGTCTGGTTTTGCTTTGTTTGGGGTTTTGTTTTTTGGATTTTCGTTAATTTTCTTTTGGGATATCTCAAGCAAGAGGGCAAATCCAGTCCCTGTTACTCTATCTTGGCCAGAGCAGAAGCTGTGTTATCTTTTTTTATCCACGTGTATCCACATACAAATGATCTGGGAGACTAGATGCACCAAAACATTAAGAGGATTTATCTCTGAGTGGTGAGATTATGGCAATTTTTAAATTTTGTATGTATGATTTATATTTTCTACAATAAAGGTATTACTGCAAAATAAAAATAAAACAGTATTTTTCTCTAAAAATAGTTCTCTCCAATGTGTATGAGGCCCATCCTGGATGATAGGTGCCCCTAGAACAGATTATAGGGCTCTGCCAACTTCTGATGTGCTCCAGGGTAACATGATAATGGGCATACTGCTCAGTTCATGAAGCAAGCCTGGTAAAGTGTTGCCAGCCAATTTCCCACGGTAACTAGGGAGTATTACAGTTCAGACAAAGCATCTAAATTATACCCTGAATCTCTAGAATACGGTGGGTCTACAAAACGTCCATCAACATCTCAGAGCCATGAGCTCCCAAAAGCTTAAATATTTTTACAGAAGACAGCACGCATGCACAAACACATTGACACACTTCACAGACCCACACATAAACACATCATCTACCATAAATGATACCAATTTGGAAGCATTTTTGCTAATACTTCACAGAAGAAATATTGAGAAAATTCTAATGACCAAAGAATGTTAATTGGAAATTATATAATTTTAATTTTAATTCTTTTAATATAAATAAAATATCATTTTCACTCTCTAGTACTTTGTTTTTACTTTAGTGTACAAAGAAATTATATATTAATATTTATAAGAGCTTTCAAAAAACTCCTAAAGACCTTCATTTTATGATCCTTTTTAAAAAAAATCTTAAATTCTTCAGTAAATTCATCCACCACAGTTGAAAAATGCAAGGGGACAGATCATTTTATTCTTAATATTAGTTGGAAGAAACCTCAGTTCCCATTAATATAATATACTATGACTAAGTAGATAATGTTATCCATCATCAGACCACCTCACTCTACACTGCAGATCAGTCACCTAACCTCCCCTCTCAAGATAACCAATAGCACTTAATATGAAGAAGTGATATGGAAGAGCTTAGTTTCTAATAAAAGCTTCCACATTGGGTAGAATGCTAAATGGGCAAGTAAGTTGGGATCTATATTTATTAAAAGCACCCTGTTACACTGGTACATACATACCATCTTCCTCAACTCCTGGTTGGAAACAATAATGACATTTGGTGGGTCCCCAATGGCAGTGGCAGCTCCTCCAATATTTGTGAAGATCACTTCTGCAATCAGGACTTGTCTTGGATCAAGGTTGAGCACCTCACATAACCTGTCACAAATGGAGGAAAATAAAAGTAGCCATGCTATTCAATTGTGACAGGCCCATGTGCAACCTAAATATTTTCAAAGCACTTGCTTAATCAAGACAGGCGTGCACGTGCATGCGCGCACACACACACCCCTATAAGAAATGCAATGCTGAGGAATAAACAAAGACAACAATATTTACAGAGCTACAGTTTACCCTCAGCATTGCATTTCTCTGAAAGTTAACTGACTACCCATCTGAACCATCAGTGTGAAAATGTACCCCCCATCAGAACCCTCCCCCCCGCCCCTGCCCAGATCTGGAGGGAGCACAGTTCCCTGTGTGCAGGCCCTGGCACATGTAAATTGGTGCTGACCACCAGACTCCTCGGAGTCAAGGGTGGGGCAGCACACAAAGCACCAACAATCAGTAGCTCACATCAAGCCTACCAGCCTAATTCCTTACCCACCTTCCCTTTCTCAGATGCTGAGGCCCTAATGTGTCTCCTAGCCCCTTCCCTCTAACTACTACCTGTGGACCTCTTCCAGAGAGAAGGAGCACACACTCTACAGCTGTGGGTCCCTGCCTTGGCTGAACACTAGATTTGTCTGGGAACCTTTGAAAATCCTGCTGTCCGGCCCATGACAGACCAATCCCTGGGAGTGGGCTTGGGGAGCAGCATTCTACAGCTCCTTAGGTGGATCCAGTGAGCATGAAGTTGAAAAATGTTGCCTTAAAGAAAGTTTAGGAAACACATCACAGCCCACCGCACCTGTCCATCTGCAGCACCCACTTCCATATAGAAACCAGGCCTTGGGTCTCCAGGCTGCTGCAGTCAGGGGTCCTTCCCACCATCTCCCAGCTCAGAGCATAACCAATAGCACATCTGAGGGGGGTCAGCCTACAGAGCCATGCATGGAAGCTGAGGAGGGAATGGTATCCAGGGACCAGGGACAGGAATGAATCCAAAAAGAGGATCAGACCCCAAAGAGCAGCAGCAGCCGCAGCAGCAGCAGCTCTCAGCTGAGGGAGCTCCCAGGATCGGGCTCCAGCAAGAAAATAATTAGTGTACACTAATCAATAATGCTGGAGCAAGCATAGAGATGGCATCCTATGTAAATGGGTCTAACTCTTTAACTGTGAAGACTAATGCTACTCCAGACAAAGGCAGAAGAATGTGATTAAGCTCATAAAGTCATGAAGAATATGGTAATATAAACAGTGAATCTGAGCACACTAAGCTTGAATCTTGAAAGATGCAATTTTTATTCTAGTAAATGGAATTGCTACTCTCACAGAAAATTACAAACTTGGTTCCTGGAACAGTGAGGATATAAACAAATCCCAGCAAGGCTTGGGGATGCCAGGAATATGGATGCCCCCCTGGAAGCCAGCTCTCATTGGAGCTGCCATCAGAGAGTACAACGATACACTGGGACCTGGCACCTGTGGGTGATACTACTGTTTTCAAACCAGTGACAGCAGCAGAGTCGCCTTGGTAGGATGGGGTGAGTATGGCCTGCCTCTTGCCCCCTGAGGTCTCCTCGAGGCAGAGTTTGGTACCTGCCATTAGTAGTACATGGTACAGTTTACAGCACCCTTGAAACACGTTCATTCCAGCCTTCATTTGCCCTCAGAAGAACCCCACATACTAGGAGGTGTTACACTCCCCTCACAGGAAGCCTGAGTCCAGTGTCCCTCACCCCAAATCCCTGCCTACATGCGGGGAGTGAAAGGGCAGCCAAGTTTGCAGGAGCTTGGCCAAGAGACCAATTCTCCACACTGTAGGCAGCACCCGTGGGGATGCTGCCTGCTCGCTGCTCCTCTCCCCAAACCCCTCCCCTCTGCTCCAATTCACTCCACCTCAGAGAGTCGCCATTCTTCAAATGCCAAAGGCATCACCTAGAATTAGTCCTGAGCCCTGGAAGTAGCCCCTTATTGATCACTTTGAACTTGCTATGTCTTATGTCTCATGTCCAGGAGGGTCTCTTGTCCAGCAGAATCCTCAAAACACTAGCTTGGGTTAGTCCCTTTGATGGTACAACCCAGATCAGTGTAGCTAAAGTGACTTGTCTGGGGCCCTTCATTATGTAGCTTGGTCCCCTGAACCCCCAGGGGGTACCTGTTTCCCTAGGACCAGCCGAATACCAGGACATGAGAGGCCTAAGCAGGGAAGGACCACGAGATGCTGGGGAACCATCTTCAAAATAAAGAACATCAAGTATGGATAAAAGGGGACACCTGGGTGGCTCATCGGTTGAGTGTCCAACTCTTGATTTCGGCTCAAGTCATGATCTCAGGGTTGTGAGATCGAGCCCCAAATCAGGCTCCATGCTCAGCATGGAGTCTGCTTGAGATTCTCTCTCTCCCTCTGCCCCTCTCCCCACTTGTGCTCTCTCTCAAATAAATAAATAAAATCTTAAAAAAAAAAGTATGGATAAAAGTATAGGCCCATGGCCTTGCAAGGAGCCTGCATGACTGGGTCTGAAGCTCAAGCTTCAGAAGATTCAGGGCAAATGGCGTCTGATGCTCAATAAATGTCTAATTAATGAAGTGGATGAAATTAAAAGGAATTAAATGGGGAATCAAAATGAATCTCTCTCTCCCAAAGTTACCCTGCAAAGCCTTGTCAGGCCAGGTCCTGCAACCCTCCAAGGAGCCTGGTGAGAGCAAGATGGCTGCCCCGCCTTCCCCAGCCCCTGGCTACATGCTCCTCCCCACATGGCAGGAGCTCCCACACTGCTCTGTCACACCTGTGACCAGCCCAATGGACAAGAACTTCTGGCACCTAACAGTCTGTCCCCCACCCCTGGACAGCAAAGCCTGAGTCTTCTGACTCCCACAGGTGTTTCTGTGGCCACCACCGCTGCTGTCACAGCCACAGCCACAGCTGAAACCATAGCCTTAGCCAAGAGCACTGAGCACCACAGTCCCAAGGGATGCACAGGCTAGACCAGGGCACACCAGCAAAGGGAAAGTGGGGACTAGATTGAGCAGCAAGAATACACCACCATGAGCCTGGCCTAATGCCCATGCAGGGCCACTCTGCATACCTTATGGTCACAGGAGTAAAAAGCAGCAATGTGGTGACATTGTCCAGGAAGGCAGACAGGACAGCAGCAATGAGACACAACATGATGATCATGGCCCACACTCTTCCCCTAGACAGTCGGTATGTCTGAGATGCACGCACACAGAAAGGAACAAGCCAGGATCAGTGGGGTTGAAGAATAAATGTGACTTTTCATTAGGGATTCTAAGAACTAGGGGTCAAAAAAAAACACTGCATGGTGGATTAAAACTTAGGCCCACGAATTCCTAAATTTGCTAAGATGAGGAAGTGATATCTTGTACCTAAACATTCTGAACCCACATTGACCTACGTTCCTTCCTTCTGATTCTCCTTCTCACAGTGCCCTGTGATGGTTCACTGATTACAATGTTATAGCCCTCTATCCCTTTAACATTACCCAGTATTTTACAATCTCCTTTTGGTTAGACAGACTGGGCTGTGACCCTTAAGCCTGATGAGTGCTGGCAACTTAGATTTACGGACTTTTAGTACCAATATTGAGAGGAGACCAGATATTTGAAGGTGCAAGAGGGTACACAAAGCTGGCAAAAATCATAGCATAGTTCTATCATTCAGAGTTTGCAAAAGGGTTTGATGAGTAAATAATCTTTTAAAAGAACTTTCCAGTTCAAAAAAAAAAAAAAAAATCAAGCACAACATTAGCCTTTGCATTAGGAGAGTATGGCAAGATCTCCTCTCACCAACCCTGAGTGACAGCACCAGTGCAGAGTCTGGCTGTCAGAACTTGCTGGTGGATTCCTCAGGATTCCAGGTACAAAAGTGAATGTTTATATGTTCAATGATTAGAAAGTGATCATTGAAATTATTTCACCAAAAAGCAAGTAATCAGAAACTGATGACTTGAAATATTTAGATGGTCTAAAATGCAAAACAATATTTGATATGTAGCTTTCAACTTGCCAATTTAACTAATGTTACACAAACATTCAACTCAAATATTCTTTTCTTTGATCTCCTTCTTCAGTTTACTGAGAAGAAAGTGTTGCTCAGAGCCACCAACTCTGCACAGCAACTGTACCCAGGCTTACATCTGTGATTTTGAAAATGAGAATGAACTTTAAAATATTTGCTTTAAATGGTAGTTTTATTAACTGAATATGTCATGGCAAAAAATAAATTAATTAATTAATACATAAATATTAAATGTCACATCAAACCTACCTTTACAGCACAATAATCAAAAAATCCAGTTTCTGAAAATATGGCTACTAAGATCATCTGTGGGGAAAACAGAAAAAGGAGATAAGGAGAATCTTTTAGCAGTGCACCATCCTGAAAGGACATCAGAGTGATCAGTTACAGATCTCAGCTCTGGCCTCTGCATGACATCAAGCTTCTTGCTCTCTTGCTGAGTGTAATCCACTTATGAACTTCCTGAATGGAGCCTCTTGTTAACAGGTTTGTACCTCTAGATTTTTGTCCAGGGATATACGTACCCAAGGTACATTATCATTCCACCTAATCTTCACAACAAACATCAGATATTATCATTACTCTCTGTTTTTTTTTTAAAGGTTTTATTTATTTATGTTAAACAGAAAGAGAGAGCACGCACGAGCAGGGAGAGGGCCAGAGGGGAGGGACAAGCAGACTCTGTGCTGAGCTTGGAGCCTGACGGAGGCCCAATCCCATGATCCCGAGACCATGACCCAAGCTAAAACCAAGAGTTAGACGTTCAACCAACTGAGCCACCTGGGTGCCCGTCATTACTCTGTTATACCAGGAAACCAGGGGGCAGATTTGGGAGATGACTTGCTAACAGTCACAAAGCTAGAAGCAGGAAAGGAAATGAGCTAGAATATGGCCTTCTGTACCTACATGTCCACACAAGCAACAATTAAACATTTTAAGATTTTTAAACTGGGTTAAATTTTGTTTTCTAAAACAATGAAACAGATTTTCATCACCAATTTGATCAAGACATGCAAATAAGAGCAGTTACATTGGAATGATTATTCTCTGGGTTCTATATGAACCCAGAACTTGTGCTTCTTTCTAGTGATGACATAAGAGACAGTAACAAAAAGTAATGTCCCATTTACTCCAAATCTAATCAACCAGATATTTCAACCAGCCGGAACTTTCTGGATGATTCTGTATTATACCTCCTAAGATGGCAATATACCAATGCATTGAACTTGGAGCAAGAAGATGCAGGTTCAAGTACTAATTCTGCCACTTAGAAGTAGTTTAACCTTGTGCAAACAAAATTATTTAATCCTCTGTATTTCAGCTTTTTCCCCTCAACTTTAAATGTTTTATTCCTTGTAAGACTATTGTAGAAATTCAATAAAATTATGTAAATTAAAGTACTTAGAAAATAGTAGGCCCAATACTGTCTTTCAAATATACTGCATAAAATGAAAATTTCCAAAAATCAGTTTAGACTCAATAAAAATATCTATCTCATCTATAGTGACCACTGATGTTTATCCTAACCCAAATGGCCACCTCCACCTGTTGCTGTCTGCAGAATGTGGTGCTTCACTCACCAGTAGATGCTTCACATGAACTGAATTGAATGGGTAGGTCCTGTGTGGTCTTCCATTGTTGTGGGGAAGCTGGCCCACACATTTGCTGCCAAAACTACCCAGAAGAGACTGAGACTCAGGGATTGGGGTAAGTAGCCCCATAGGTGGCTGACTGCCATGAAATAAAGAAGAAAAGGCAGGGGCCTGGATATATGAACTATCTTTCCACATCCAAAGTTTTAGAATCTTGCTGAACTGACATCAACTGAGAAAAAAACTAAACCATTTGTTATGGGCTCAATTGTGCTACTTTCCCCCACAAATTCCTATGGTGAAATCTTAACCCCAGTACCTCAGAATAAGTTAAAGTGAGGCCCTAATCCAGTATGACTGGTATCCTTATAAGAAGAGGAGATAGCACACAGACACACACAGAGGGAAGACCAGGTGACAATACAGGGGAAAGATGTCATCCACAAGTCAAGCAGAGGCCTCAGAAGGAACCAACCCTGCTGACACCTTGGTCTCAGAAATCCAGCCTCCAGAAGTGTGAGGAAATAAATTTATGCTTTTGAAGCCACCAATCTGTGGTACTTTATTATGGCAGCCCCAGCAAACTAATACACCATCCATTTAAGGTGTTTTTTTACAAACCATTTCAAATACTAACAAAATGATAAACACACACTTGCCTAAGGTTTTTTTTAAACTTATTTTATGAGACATCTGTTATGTCTTCTTTCTTCTTTCCAGATGTGCAGGCCCCACTATATATTTTTCAGGACCAACAGGATTATGAGTTTCTCTTTAAAGCCTAAGTTCAGAGAATTGCCCTGTCTCCTTACACTCTACTCAGAAAGGAGGCAGCTAGTTTGGATCACATTAAAGTCTAGAGTAGCATGGTCTTCTGTTATGACTACCCAGGAGGAATAAACATTACCAAGAAAAATGAGGAAATATAGTAACCTGCTTTATGCAAAGTAGGTCTTTTGTCCAGAAAGGGAAAACCCTCCTTCAGACCACGTAGCTGTTGTGGGTCTGTTCAAGAACACATGCAGCATTCCCACTGCCATCCAGGCCCTTATCAATTTTCACTTATTCTAGTTAAATCAGTTTATGACACATAAACTATTCCTTAGGGACAACTTCTTCCATTTTCCATGTAATCACAGGTGTTTTTCTAATCACCAAAACTTACATGGTTCACTTATTTAGAATATTCCATTTTATATTTTAAGAGCAGTAATTTTATACTTTAAGGCCATTTTAAAAATTTGCTAAATTTTTTAAATGGCAATATTATTTAACTATCAGACAGGCCTACGGCTGCAATTCTCTACCTAACTAACCAGAGCATCAATCATTCCATTCCTCCACAGGAGAAATTTTCTAGACCTGTACTAACACTTCTTAATCAAGCCCTAATTGTCAAGCAGTACAATGTCTTTAATATAATGAAAGATTATTAGCAGTAGCAACAAAAGAGAAGGTGCTGGGTTACAGCAGGCTGGGAGCCCTGTCCCACTGGGAGGACTGTAATTACCATGCCAAATAGCAGGGCCAAAGTCTCAAAATCAATCCACTCCACCACATGGGTCAGGCTGGGTCTCTGCAATCAAAGCACAAATTTCCCAATTAATCTTGTGCATCATCCTCTTGGTGACAAGCTGTAAAAAAAATGTGCTATTCTTTATGGCAAGCCCACTCATTGGGCCAGAGTCAAAAATCACACCATCCCCTTGCCTTTGAAATTAGAGTATATCATCAATGAAAACCACTTGTGACCCAAGGCATAATAATGTCAAGCCTATGCATTTAGTTATAAGAAAAGCAAATTTCTTAAATCCTGTCCTTGGCAACTCCATGAAATCTATATCCTGAATTGCAGGATTGACCCTTGAGGTTGTGAGGTCCCCACATGCCTTCCTTGGTGTTGGAGCATGAGGCCAGGATGGCAATACTGAAGGACACACTTGTCCTACTCACCAGTTGTCCATCCACTCTCACTTCATCTTCTAACAACCCTGCAGATTAGGGAAGGCTGGAGTCATGGGGAAATGGGAACATGGAGTGTAAAGCGAGGGCACTTTGAGACTCTAGTTGTTGGGAAAGGACTGCACAGCGGCCCAGGATG
The DNA here is from genome assembly GCF_004348235.1 of Phoca vitulina. Taxonomy (NCBI): domain Eukaryota; kingdom Metazoa; phylum Chordata; class Mammalia; order Carnivora; family Phocidae; genus Phoca; species Phoca vitulina. The sequence continues at coordinate 4,613,877 of NW_022589787.1, read as the reverse complement.
CTAACCACAGCACAGGCTGTGTGCCACAGTAACATTTTCTAAAACGAAATAACTACTACTATACTACTACTTAAGAGTTAATAAAAGTAACCGTGGCTTATGTATAAGTTTTAGGACTCTGGGACATTTTACCCTAGAGTTAGTATTTGTTTCTACCAACTCTAGCCAAGAAAAATTAAATAAATAAATAAATAAATAAATAATAACTGAACATAGCTCCACATAGTTTTTTAAACCAGTTATTATTCTTTGGTTGACTGGATGGCCTATAGTAGTGCTTTGCAGAACGCTCCTCTGAATTCTATAGAGTTGTTTTCAAATCCACTTCTGTGTGCTGCCACCTTGTTGGGTTCCAGTACTGCTCCTCAAACAATGGCAGGCCTCCATCTTCAGTGGGTGCTTGGCCTCTCCTGCCTCCCTACATTCACTCCTTTGTTCCTGCCAGACAAGCCACACACAGACACTGATTATGTGCCATCAGCCCCCAGACACACATCTCTAGGGACCTCCTGGTGTCTGCAAGACAGCGCCAACCTCACCATTTATCACCTCTGCTCCAGGCAGGATGACCCCCTCTAGTTCCCAAAGGCTGACAGCACCAAGTCAACTCTAACACCACTCAGCTATATAGTCTGGGGCAAATGAGTGACCATGATGAGCCTTTCCTCAACCAAAATGGGGAATAAAAAATGTGTGTGTGATAAAGTCAAATGAAAAATACTCATCAATGTTGAAAGGTTTGTTAGTTCATGCTTCTAGCATGGTTCCTGAGGGAGAAATGTGGAAAGAGTATATGAAAGAATGAAAATCACCAGCTAACACCTAATTTCTAGACTGTCTTTAAATCTTATACCCTATGGAGTGGTAAGCCATTGATTCAAAACGTTACAACTTACATCTCCAATCACAGCCAGCGCTGCTAATGCCGCAAGGGAACCCAACATGGCTGCCAGGGTTCTGTGAACAATCTGGAAAAGAACGTAGGAAATTATTTCATTCTGGTCCACAGGGGTTTAAAATGCACAAAAGCCTATATTGCTATTTGTATCCATTAATGTCAGCCATTCTGTACCATATCTATTAAGAAAATAAATAAATCATGGGTCTTGCTGTTTCAGTCACACACAAATAGCACCAGTCTGCCTTCTAAAGAAAGCTGATTTCATTTCCTGAATAATTAGATGACCCAGAAGTAGAAGCAGAAGGCTACAGTATGTTCTATAAAGAAGCCTGCAGTAAATTGTCATTAATTATTTACCATATGATCCCTAGGCAACTAGACCATTAGTTCCACAACATAAATCAATTCTGCCCCATTACTGAGACTGTTATTAAACCAAAGGTATATTGTCAAATACTTAATCTAATTGAGACTTCAGTGTTATCACTGAATCATGAAAGTACTTTTTCTGTTTAATTATAATTCAAATGGACATGGAATTTCTGAGACAAAATATGAAGAAAGGCAAGGATGCAGAGAAATTGGAACCCTCCAACATTGCTGGTGGGAATGTAAAATGGTGCAGCCATCATGGAAAAGCTTGGCAGTTTCTCAGTAAGTTAAATAATAAATTACCATATAATCAGAAATTCAACTCCTAGGAATTTACTCCAGAGAAATGAAAACATATGTCCTATTAAATTAATTAAATGAGGCCATTAAACTGAAGTGGCTCTAACACCTTAGCAGCCTACTAAGCAAACCAAAATCTAAGCCTATAATAAATGCCTCAAGGTTAAGAAATCAAAATCTAAGGACAACTCATCATAAACAGCCAACTAGACTTCCCAAATATGGCAAACACTTAGGCTATAGCTAAACAAATTATTTCCTTGCTACGCTTTCCCCTTTTCCCTGTAAAAGTCTTTCCCATACCTCCTGTTGGTAGAGCACTCCTAAGCACTCCCAGTTTGGCACTGCCTAATTCAAACAAATTTTTGCTCAAATAAACTCTTAAAAATTTACTATGCCTTGATCTTTTAATAATTCACATAAAGCATAAATGTTCATAGCAACATTATTCAAAATAGACAAAAACTGGAAACATTCCAAATGTCTATCCATGGTAAGTGGATAAAGAAAAAGTAGTATATGTTACAACATGGAACTACTGATACATGCTATGTCATGAATGAACCCAAAATACCTTATGCAAAGTGAGAGAACTCAAACACAAAAGACTGCATATTGTGTCATTCCATTTATATGAACTGTCCAGAAAAGGTTAATTTAGAGAGACAGAAAGATCAGGGTTGCCTAAGGCTGGAGGTAACAATAGAGACTGATTGCAAATGGGCCCTAGGGGTCTTTATGGGGTGATGGAACATTCTAAAACTGTATCATGCTAATAGTTGCTGCTGTGGTCTGAATGTTTGTGTCCTCCCAAAATTCATATGTTGAAATTCTGATCCCTAAAATGATGGTTTTAGAAGGTGGGCTTTTGGGAGATCATGAGGTCATGAGGGCGGATTCCTCATGAATGGGATTAGTGACCTTATAAAAGAGGATCCAGAGAGATCTCCTGCTTCTTCTACCACGTGAGGATACAATGGAAAGTCTGCAACCCATAAGAAGGCCCTCACCTAACACCTCCAGAACTGTCATTTATAAGCCACTCAGTTTGTGGCATTTTGCTATAGCAGCCCTAAGAAACTAGTACTGAGAAGTGGAGACACTGCTATAATCCCTAAAAATGTGGAAGCAGCTTTGGAACTGGGTAATGGGTAGAAGGTGGAAGAGTCTGGAGGGGCACACCAAGAAAAGACTACATTGCTACTAACAGACCATTAAAAGCAATTCTGGTGAGGGCCCAGAAGGAGAGCTGTCTGAGGAGAAGCCTCAGTCTTCATAGAGAATACCTAAGTGGTTGTGAACACAAAATGTTGGTGAAATATCAATGGTAAAGGCCATTCTGAGGAGGTCTCAGACAGAATGAGGAACATGTTATTGAACAATGAGAATAGGTGATCCTTGTTATAAAGCGGCAAAGGACTTGGTTGAATTGTGTTTGTATCTTAGTTTGTGCAAGGTAGAACTTGTAAGGGATGAAATTAGCTAACTGGCTGAGGAGATTTTTAAGCAAAGAGATGAAAGTGCTGCCTGATTACTCCTCAGTGCTTGGAGTAAAATGAGAGAAGTGAGAAATTACTTAAAGATGGAATTGTTAATCAAAAAGGAAGCCAAACTTTAAAATTTGGAATTCTCAGCCTATCCAAACTGAAAGAAATGAGAAAGTTTATTTAGGAGAGAACACAAAGGGCATGGCCAAATTTGGTAAGGTTATCAGTTTGGATCTGACATCTCAACAGAAGCTAGGAGCTAGTCATCAAGACAATGGGGAGAATAGTCAGCTTCTAAACAGAAGCCAAGACCTGCCATCCAACACAGTGAAAGAATAGCCCAGAAGGTATTTCAGAGATCATCAGGGCTGCCTCTCCCATTCTAGGACCAGAGTGCAAAGGCCTACATGGCAGAAAGATTTCAAAGGGTGAGCCAATGCTGCTTGGCACTGCTTCACATTGTGGGCTCCAGTGGACCTAGGGCACCCAACAAAGCACAGGGGGCATGGCTTTCTCCACCTAGATTTTGAAGAATGGACCCCCTGGAGCCCTAGGCTTTGGACCCAGGCATAGGACCACCAAGAGCATAAGATCACAGCAGAAAGCCCCTACTAGGGCAATGCCCAGTACAGCAGTAGACCAGTAGAGCCATGGGCCTTTGATTCCAGCCTGCAGAATGGGGTGTGTCCAGCAAAGTCATGAGGGCAGGGCTACCTAAAGCAGTGAAGGCAGGACCCTCACTGGTTTTGAACTTGCCAGGGACCCATCAATCCTTTCATCTTTCCTATTTCTCCCTTCTGTAATGGGAATATCTATCCTATGCCTGTTCAACCATTGCATTTTGGAAGCACATCTGAGTTCACACATTCAACATCTTTGGTTCAGAGCTGGGAGAAATTTGTCTCCAGATATACATTCACTCTCATCCATATCTGATTTAGATGCTATTTAGATGAGACTGAGGACTTCAGACTTTTAAGTTAATGCTAGAATGAGTTAGGACTTCTAGGGTTATCGAAATGGAATGAATGTATTTTGCATTTAAGAAGGACATAAATTTTGGGAAGCCAGGGGTAGAATATTATAGTCTGAATGTTTCTGTGTCCCCAAAACTGTGAGAGATAAATTTGTTGTTGATGAGGCACCCAGTCAGTGGTATTGCATTACAGCAGCCAAAACAGACTGAGATAGGTGCTAAGGGTTGGTGAACACAGAATGGAGCCCCTCTGCCCTCAGCACAAGATGGACACTCCAGGCCCCAGGACATAGAAGGGAGCACCTCTGCCCAACAGTCAGGGACTCCTGAGATAAGAACCACCCCATCCCCTCACAGGACCCCTGGAGGAGTCTGGTGGTCCAAAATGAAATTCAAGTAAGGCTGCTTCCTATTCACATAACAGTCAAGGCACAATGTCCAGGCAGTGGCAGACAACTGTGCTCAGGGAATGGCCAGAACAAGCTGGAGGGAGAACAGTGGGACAGATGTTTCTCCCACAGAGTCCCGAAGGGGCTTTGGGGCTAGAAACAATGAGATTTCCCAGCACATCTAGGAGAATGGCTAAAATAAAAAGTAGAAACAACACCAAATGCAGGCGAGGATGCAGACTGGCTCACTCACATGTTCTTGTGGGAATGAAAATGGTCCAAAAAACTAAACAAGCAACTACCTTATAACCCATCAATTCCATCCCAGACATTTTATTCCAGAGAAATAAAAACCCATGTTCACAGAAAACCTGTACATGAATAATCATAGCAGCTTTATTTGTAACTGCCCCAAACTAGAAATAATCAGATGCTCTTCAAGAGGTGAGTGGTTAAACATCTATGTCATGGTGAAAAGGTACAAACCACTGATAGAAGCAACATTCTTGAAATGATAAAATTATAGAAATAGTGGGCAGATTAGTAATTGTCAGTGGGAAGGGGATTATAAGGAATGGAAGGAATTGGGTGTGGATACAAAAGGGTAACATGAGGGGTCCTTGTGGGAATGGAAATGTTCTATATCTTGAATGTGGTTACATTAATATGATGATTGTGATTTTCTACTATAGTTTTGTAAAGAGGAGCTGAATATGCCAGACCCAAAATACACCACTTTGGCATATTGATTATTTTTTTTTTGCATAGTTTTTTTTATTATGTTGTGTTAATCACCATACATTACATCATTAGTTTTTGATGCAGTGTTCCATGATTCACTGTTTGCGTATAACACCCAGTGCTCCAGTCAATACGTGCCCTCTTTAATACCAATCACCAGGCTAACCCATCCTCCCACCCCCCTCCCCTCTAGAACCCTCAGTTTGTTTCTCAGAGTCCATAGTCTCTCATGGTTTGTCTCCCCCTCCAATTTCCCCCCCTTCATTTCTCCCTTCCTACTATCTTCTTCTTTTTTTCACATATATTATTTGTTTCAGAGGTACAGGTCTGTGATTCAACAGTCTTACACAATTCACAGTGCTCACCATAGCACATACCCTCCCCAATGTCTGTCACCCAGCCACCCCATGCCTCCTGCTCCCCACCACTCCAGCAACCCTCAGTTTGTTTCCTGAGATTAAGAATTGCTCATATCAGTGAGATCATATGAGACATGTCTTTCCCTGACTGACTTATTTCGCTCAGCATAATACCCTCCAGTTCTATCCACGTCGTTGCGAATGGCAAGATTTCATTCCTTTTGATGGATGCATAATATTCCATTATATATATATACCACATCTTCTTTATCCATTCATCTGTTGATGGGCATCTTGGCTCTTTCCATAGTTTGGCTATTGTGGACATTGCTGCTATAAACATCAGGGTGCATGTACCCCTTTGGATCCCTACATTTGTATCTTTGGGGTAAATACCCAGTAGTGCAATTGAAGGGTCATATGGTAGCTCTATATTCTACTTTTTGAGGAACCTCCCACTGTTTTCCAGAGTGGCTGCACCAGCTTGCATTCCCACCAACAGTGTAGGAGGGTTCCCCTTTCTCTGCATCCCCACCAAAATCTGTCGTTTCCTGACTTGTTAATTTTAGCCATTCTGACTGGTGTGAGGTGGTATCTCATTGAGGTTTTGATTTGGATTTCCCTGATGGCATATTGATTATTTTTAATTAAAGTTACTTGAGAGGGGCGCCTGGGTGGCTCAGTCATTAAGCATCTGCCTTCAGCTCAGGTCATGATCCCGGGGTCCTAGGATCGAACCCTGCACCAGGCTCCCTGCTCAGCAGGAATCCTGCTTCTCCCTCTCCCACTCCCCCTGCTTGTGTTCCCTCTCTCACTATGTCTCTCCCTGTCAAATAAATAAATAAAATATTTTTTAAAAATTTAAAAAATTAAAAAAATAAAGTTACTTGAGAAACAGCTGTTACAAAAAAGACACTCTAAACCTTTTTTGTCCCCCTGAAAAGAAAAAATAAATAAATCTCCCATGTGAAAGGTATTCTCCCTGGACTAATAGGGTAGATGCCATCCTCATCACCAGAAATAGGGCACTCAGGGCTGAGAAGGCTATATAAACAAGCCTTGTTACTTCACTAATTTACTACCCAAGCCCAAACCCCTTTGTCTTGTCAATTCTTCACAAATGTGTTGTTTTCTTATCTAGAAGATATAAAAGCTGCCTACTTTGGTCATTTCTTTGAGGCTCATATTTGGGGGGGGGCTCCTATATGTACAAAATGAGTTTTTGTTTTCTCCTATTAATCTATCTTCTGCCAACTTAATTATCAAATCAACTGTGATATAATGATAAAAAATATATCTTTTGTCATTCAGATGACCAACATTTGTTTCTCAGATATACCTAATCTTCAACCACAGTTCCTGAAAACACTTCAGAGCTATAAAAGTGAAATGAGATTAAAGAGTACACTTGTGTTGATGAGCACCAGGTGTTGTATGGAAGTGTTGAATCACTAAATTGTACACCTGAAACTAATATGACACTATATGTTAACTAACTAGAATTTAAATAAAAACTTTAAGAAAAGGAGTGCACTTGTCATGATAAGCACCAGGTGTTGTATGGAAGTGTTGAATCACTATATGGTACACCTGAAACTAATATTACATTATATGTTAACTAACTGGAATTTAAATTAAAAATTTAAATAAGTAAGTAAATAAATATAAATAAATAAATAAATAAAATGGGTGTCTTGTCATTAATGAAGGTGACTTTTGGACCCCACTCAAGGGCAGTGGCTGGTTGCCAGGAGGACCAACCATGTGATTAGAGGATTAAAACTGTTAATTTCACTCCCCAACCTCCAGAGAGGGTAGAGGGGCTGCATCAACCAATAGCCAATGATTTATTTAATCATTACTATGTAATGAAGTCTCCATAAAAACAAACGAGGATAGCTTTTGGTCCTTATTTTCAGAGAGCTTCCATGCTTGAGGAACCAGAACACTTCCGCATGCCATCAAGCTGGGCCCCAAGCTCCATGACAACAGAAGCTCTTTTCTTGGGGACCTTGCCCTATGTATCTCTTCACATTCTTTAATAAACTGATAAACATAAGTAAGTGTTTCCCTGAGTTCCATGAGCCACTATAGCAAATTAATCAAACCTAAGGAGGAAGTTGTTGGAACCTCTAATCTGTTGCCAGTTGGTCAGAAGCCTGGGGCTTATGACTGGTTTCTGAAGTCAGGAGTGGGCACTGAATGCCTACCCTGTGGAATCTGATGCTATCACTGAGTAGTGTCATAATTGAGTTAAATTCTCAGGTGTCTGAGAATTGCTTGGTGTTGGTGGGGACTCCCATGCTGGAATTGACTCTGGGAACCCTAAAAGACCAGCCAAAGAATGTAGGCAAGAAAGAGGGAAATTTCTCCCATCCCCACAGTATTACCATTGGGGGAAAGTGGATAAAGAGTACAGGGAATCACTGTATGTCTTTCAACTACATGTGGATATGCAGCTATATCAAAATTAAAACTTTAATTTAAAAAAAGGCATGCTTCTCTCCTCTAAGACATTGCTAAACTTAAATCAAGGACAGAATGTAGGATCCTATTCAGCATACAATTTACAATAAAAAAGCAAAACAAAATTTTTTTTAAAGAAAAAGAACATATGGGTTCAAATCAGATGACCCCAAGGATCCTTTTCATTCCAGAATTCCATGGCAATATCTTCCTAAATTTGGAAAGCTGAAATTAATGCCATCAAAATATAAGCAGCTTTCACAACACGATGCTTACTTTAATTAAAAAATAGCAACAACAGTGCACTGGGCACTGCTCCCAGCATTGAGGACTCAGCAATAAAGAGACAGGAATGCCCTGGCTGTGTGGAGCCCAGTCCCTGTAAACAAGAAATGAGTGTTTGGTAAACAGAGTGAGGGATGTCATGGGACAGAGAGGCCTGAAGGTATGACACAGTCAGGACACAGGACACCCAGAGAAGGAGAGGAGACTCAGCTCTGAATAGGTGTCAGGGCCAAAAGGGGCTTCAGTGTCAGCGGCAGAAGGGAAGGAGAGGAGGGGCCAGCAGTCAGGGACAGGCAATTGGGCCACGGTCAGGAGAGGTTTGGGTTTAATTTCATCATTTCTCATTCAAAAACAAACCAACTACTTGCCAAAAAAATTGCACGTCTTCCCTGCTTTGTACGTGTGTATATGAGAAAGAATGAAGAACAGTGAGAAAGAATTAAAGGAAAATGTTGCGGATCAACAAACTTCAAGAAAGCACGGAGCCTTGAGTGAATTCTAAGCAGTCTGAGTGTGTGTTAATTTCCCCTGCTTTTGTTTAATCCAATGAGGCAGGTTGCCAAGAAGCAAAGTTCTTTTCCTTCTCACCATGGTTCCAAGCCAGGTTACATTTGTCTTATTTTTTTCTATTTTTGAAAAGCATTACATAGAACATTTTTCTAATTGGTCAAAAGTGGTTTTTAACGCACTTGATATTAAAATCACTGAAAACTTCATGAAAGATTATAAATTAAAGCACTGTACATAATTTCATGAGTCTGCACATAAATGCATTCTGCTCAGAGGTTTCAAATCATTTTAGAAACAGCTTTCATGAACAACAATGTACCTCTATATTTTGCCTGCTATGTGTGATATACTACAGAAACCTAAAATTAAGTTCACAATCTACATTGAATTGCAACTTTTCTCAACAATGCTCACAGAGACCACTTTTATGTGATGCAATGCCTTTTTAACTATTATTTTTACAAATAACACAGGCAAAGCTGTTTCAAAATGTCAATAAATTATTCTGAGCAATGCAGGTTCCAACAACCTTGACAGGTGTCATACTAATTGCAGAGCCTCTGTTAATAAAGGCAACCACTTTCAAAGTATTATGCAGTAGATTGCAAAGGCGGTGATAAAGTTCCACTTTAACTGCATTCCTTATGATCTCATTAAGGGCTGAAATCAGTTATATTCAGTTATGTCAGTTATTCTATTACATAAAAAAATACTACATATTCTGCTATTATGACAATGTAGCCTTATACTAGTGCAAGAAGAAAGAAAAGAGGAAGGAGAAGAATGAGAAGAAGATAAGAGAGGGGGAGGGAAGAGGTGAAGGAGAGAGACAGAGAAAGTGACACTATCAAAGAACACCACAGTGATCCAGGTCTTCATTAGAACCAGTGCCTTGGAACCTAAACATTATCCTCATTTTGAATCAGTGTTCTTTGCCTTCTGCCTCACCCTGTCCTGAGACTAACCACATTGGGCTTGAATGATCCTTGGGCACTTGGAACCAGCCATGACCTCTCACCCTGTACACCACTTGTCAGGCCCCCTTCTAACTAGCAGCACCTTCAGCCATTGCTCTGCTAAGTCTCACATAACACAGAAGATGGATGGAACATTAAGTGCGTTCCAAAGATCTTGAGTTCCTTGAAGTGTTGATAATCTTAGCTCAACAGAAGACCCTGTGGGCCAACAGGCATGGGAGATGCTGGTTAAACATAGATTCACATATGCCTCTCTGCAATGTTTCCAAAACCATACTTGCTACTGGGATTCTCCTCTCAAGATGCATCCAGAAGGAAGAAATGAAAGAACATGCACCCTGGGAGGGGCCACAGGTTATCTGGGAGTCAATGCATAGCCCCACTAGTCCACTGAGGCCATATAAGCAGGCATGACAAATACCAGTCTGAGCAGAGCCTCAGAGGTGCTGTTCAGACAACAGTCCTGCCATCAAGTCCCAGCAGAGCAGAAAGCAGTGGGTTGTAAGTCACTGGGATATTTCGGTGAGCTGTGGACACAGAAAATGTTGACTAAGGAGGAGGAGCAAGATGGAGGCGGAGTAGGAGACCTAAATTTCGTCTAGTCCCAGGAATTCAGCTAGATAGGTATCAAACCATTCTGAACACCTACGAACTCAACAGGAAATCAAAGAAAAGAATGGCAGCAATACTCTACACAGAAAAGTGACCACTTTCTGGAAGGTAGGACGTGAGGAAAGGTGAATCCAAGGCGATATATGGGAAGATAGACCACAGGGGGAGGGAGCCTGTCAGCCAGCTACCAGCAGATAGAGCAGCAGAGCACAAAATCGGAACTTTTAGAAGTCGGCTCTGCTGAGGGATGTTGCTCCAGTGGCTAAGTGGGGGGTGGAACCCCTACTGGGACAGTGTGGTCTCAGGACCCTTGGGGTAACAGGAAGACCAGGGGTGCCTGAGTGCGGCAGAACTCCCAGGTATCAGAGCAGGGAAGCTGGCAGCAAAGAGGGAGCCAAGGAGTGGGCTCTCAGCTCGGGGTTGCCATAAACCATGATCCGCAGCACAGTTGGGCCACTGCTCTTCCAGCAGAGACCCAAAAAGCGGCAGATCCAGGGAGGCTCCCCTTCCTCTCCCGGGAGGAGCGGTGCGTTTGGGACTCCACACGGGGTCGTGTGCCAGAGATAGAAATGCTTGGTCACAGTCTGGGTGAGCATGGAGTGCAGCCGGAGACCGGGGAGACAGGAGTGACTGACTGCTTTTCTCTGGGGGCGCACTGAGGAGTGGGGCCCCAAGTTCTTGGCTCCTCCGGGGTGGAGATTGGGAGGCCGCCATTTCCAATCTCATCCTCCAAAGATGTACGGAAAGCTTGCAGGGAACAAAGGCTCCCAAGAACAAACCCGAGCAGATTACTTAGCCCAGACCCGGCAAGGGTGGGGCAATTCTGCCTCCGGCAAAGACATTTGGGAACCACGGGAATAGGCCCTTCCCCCAGAAGATCAGCAAGAACGGCCAGCCAAGACCAAGTTTACCAATCAATGAGAACGGCAGAACTCCAGCGCTAGGGGGATACAGCACATAGAATTCATGGCTTTTTTCCCCCTGATTCTTTAGTCTTTCAAAGTTAATTTTTTTTTCTTTTTCTATTTTTAAAAAAATTTTTCTTTTTCCCTTTTTCAACCAACATCTTATCAATCCCTTTTTTAAAAATCCTTTTTATTTTTCATTTTTTGAGTCATATTCTATCCCTTCATAGCAGTTAACCTTATTTTTGGTATATATATATATATATATATATATATATATATATATATATATATATAATTATATATACTATATATATAATTTGTTCTCTCTTTAAAATTTTGGGATACAGTTTCTTCTAACAGACCAAAATATACCCTAAATCTCTAGTGTATGGCTTTGTTCTAATCTCCTGCCTGATCACATTCTCTCCCTTTCTTATTTTTTTTAATTTCTCGTCTTTATTTCTTCAACCAACTTCTTACTTATTAATTCCTTTTATAAAATCTTTTATAATTTTAATCTTTACAGTCATATTCTATCACTTCATCATATTTACCCTTATTTTTGTACATATATAAATTTTTTTTGTTTAAAATTTTGGGAGGCACTTTCTTCTAACAGATCAAAATACACCCAAAATCTAGTGTGTGGCACTGATCTATTCACAAGCCTGATCATATTTGATCATATTCTTTTTTTTCTCTCTCTTTATTCTTTCTTTCCCCCCATTTCAGGTCTCTTCTGATTTGTTTAGTGTATATTTTTCTGGGGTCATTGTTACCCTGTTAGCATTTTGTTCTCTCATTCATCTATTCTCTTCTGTACAAAATGACAAGATGGAAAAAATCACCTCAACAAAAAGAACAAGAGGCAGTACCGACTGACAGGAACCTAATCAATACGGACATTAGTAAGATGTCGGAACTAGAGTTCAGAATGACAATTATAAAGATACAAGGTGGGCTTGAAAAAAGCATGGAAGTTATTACAAAAAACCTTTCTGGAGAAAAAAAGAACTAAAATATAACCAAGTCAAAATCAAAAAGGCTATTAATGAGGTGCAATAAAAAATGGAGGCTATAACTGCTAGGATAAACGAGGCAGAAGAGAGAATTAATGATATACAAGACAAAATGATGGAAAATAAAGAAGCTGAGAAAAAGAGAGCTAAACAACTACTGGATCACGAGGGCAGAATTCGAGAGATAAGTGATACCATAAGACAAAACAATATTAGAATAATTGGGATCCCAGAAGAAGAAGAAAGAGAGGGGCAGAAGGTATATTGGAGCAAATTATAGCAGAGACCTTCCCTAATTTGGGGAAGGAAACAGGCATCAAAATCCAGGAGGCAGAGAAACCCTCTCAAAATCAATAAAAATAGATTAATACCCAGATATCTAATAGTAAAACTTACAAGTCTCAGAGACAAAGAGAAAATCCTGAAAGCAGCTTGGGACAAGAGGTCTGTAATGTACAATGGTAGAAATATTAGATTGGCAACAGACCTATCCACAGAGACCTGGGAGGTCAGAAAGGACTGGCATGATATATTCAGAGCACTAAATGAGAAAAATAGGCAGGCAAGAATACTATATCCAGCTAGGCTGTCATTGAAAATAGAAGGAGAGATAAAAAGCTTCCAGGACAAACAAAAAATTAAGGAATTTGCAAACACGAAACCAGCCCTACAAGAAATCTTGAAAGGGGTCCTCTAAGCGAAGAGAGAGCCTAAACGTAACATAGACCAGAAAGGAACACAGACAATACACAGTAACAGTCACCTTACAGGCAGTACAATGGCACTAAATTCATACCTTTCAATAGTTACCCTGAATGTAAATGGGCTAACTGCCCCAATCCAAAGACACAGGCTATCAGATTGGATTAAAAAACAAGACCCATCCATATACTGTCTGCAAGAGATTCATTTTAGACCCAAAGACACCCCCAGATTGAAAGTGAGGGGCTGTAAACCATTTACCATGCTAATGGACACCAAAAGAAAGCTGGGGTGGCAATCCTTAGACAAATTAGATTTTAAACCAAAGACTATAATAAGAGATGAGGAAGGACACTATATCCTACTAAAAGGGTCTATCCAACAAGAAGATCTAACACTTGTAAATATCTATGCTCCTAACATGGGAGCAGCCAATCATATAAGCCAACTAATAACAAAAGCAAAGAAACACATTGACAACAATACAATATAATACAATACAATAATAGTGGGGGACTTTAACACCCCCCTCACTGAAATGGACAGATCATCTAAGCAAAAGATCAACAAGGAAATAAAGACTTCAAATGGCACACTGGACAAAATGGACTTCACAGATATATTCAGAACATTCCATCCCAAAGCAACAGAATACACATTCTTCTCTAGTGTCCATGGAACATTCTACAGAATAGATCACATCCTAGGTCACAAATCAGGTCTCAACTGGTACCAAAAGATTGGGATCATTCCCTGCCTATTTTCAGACCACAATGCCTTGAAATTAGAACTCAATCACAAGAGGAAAGTTGGAAAGGACTCAAATACATGGAGGCTAAAGAACATCCTACTAAAGAATGAATGGGTCAACCAGGAAACTAAAGAAGAATTAACAATATTCATGGAAACAAATGAAAATGAAAACACAACTGTTCAAAATCTTTGGGATGCCACAAAGGCTGTCCTAAGAGGAAAGTATATAGCAATACAAGCCTTTCTCAAGAAACAAGAAAGGTCTCAAATACACAACCTAACCCCACACCTAAAGGAGCTGGAGAAAGAACAGCAAATAAAGCCTAAACCCAGCAGGAGAAGAGAAATAATAAAGATCAGAGCAGAAATCAACGAAATAGAAACCAAAAGAACAGTAGAACAGACCGAAGAAACTAGGAGCTCGTTCTTTGAAAGAATTAACAAGATTGATAAACCCCTGGCCAGACTTATCAAAAAGAAAAGAGAAAGGACCCAAATCAATAAAATCATGAATGAAAGAGGAGAGATCACAACAAACACCAAGAAATACAATCAATTATAAGAACATATTATGAGCAACTCTATGCCAGCAAATTAGATAACCTGGAAGTAATGGATGCATTCCTGAGATGTATAAACCACCAAAACTGAACCAGGAAGAAATAGAAAACCAGAACAGACCTATAACCACTAAGGAAATTGAAGCAGTAATCGAAAATCTCCCAACAAACAAGAGCCCAGGGCCAGATGGCTTGCCAGGGGAATTCTACCAAACATTTCAAGAAGAATTAATACCTATTTTTCTGAAACTGTTCCAAAAAATAGAAATAGAAGGAAAACTTCCAAACTCATTTTATGAGGCCAGCATTACCTTGATCCCAAAATCAGACAAAGACCCCATCAAGAAGGAGAATTACCAACCAATATCCCTGATGAACATGGATGCAAAAACTCTCACCAAAATATTAGCCAATAGGATCCAACAGTACATTAAAAGGATTATTCACCACGACCAAGTGGGATTTATCCCTGGGCTGCAAGGTTGGTTCAACATCCGCAAATCAATCAACGTGATACAATACATTAATAAAAGAGAACAAGAACCATATGATCCTGTCAATAGATGCAGAAGGGGGCGGAGCAAGATGGCGGAGGAATAGGAGACCTGGATTTCGTCTCCTCTCAGGAATTCAGCTGGATAGGGATCAAACCATTCTGAACACCTACAAACTCAACAGGAGATCGAAGAAAAGAATAGCAACAACTCTCTGAACAGAAAAGCGACCACTTTCTGGAAGGTAGGACGTGCGGAGAAGTGAATCCGAGGCGATATTCGGGAGGATAGACGGCGGGGGAGGGGCCTCCGTCAGCCGCTTCTGGCAAGTGATAGAGCCACGGAGCACAAAATCGGAACTTTTAGAAGTCTGCTCCGCTGAGGGATATCACTCTGGTGGTGAAGTGGGGGGTGGAACCCTCGTGGGACAGTGTGGTCTCAGGACCCTCGGGGTCACAGAAAGACCGGGGGTGCCTGAGTGCGGCAGAGCTCCCAGGTATCGGAGCAGGGAAGCCGGCTGCAGAGACGGAGCCCAGGCGCGGGCTCTCAGCTCGGGGTTGCTATAAACCATGATCCATGGCACAGTCGGGCCACTGCTCCTCCAGCAGGGACCCAACAAGCGGCAGATCCGGGGAGACTCACCTTCTTCCCCCGGGAGGAGAGGTGCGGGAGCGCACCGCGGGGATCTGCTGGGTTTGGAGACTCCACCCGGGGTCGGATGCCAGATAGAAAGGCGCGGTCACAGGCCGGGTGAGCGCGGAGTGCGGCCGGAGACCGGGGAAATGGGAGTGACTGACTGCTTTTCTCTGGGGGCTCACTGAGGAGCGGGACCCCGAGTTCTCGGCTCCTCTGGGGCGGAGACTGGGAGGCCGCCATTTTCACTCTCCGCCTCCAAAGCTGTACGGAAAGCTTGCAGGGAACAAAGGCTCCCGAGAGCAAACCCGAGCAGATTACTTAGCCCGGACCGGCAAGGGTGGGGCAATTTTGCCTCCAGCAAAGACATTTGGGAACCACGGCAACAGGCCCCTCCCCCAGAAGATCAGCGAGAACAGCCAGCCAAGACCAAGTTTACCGATCAATGAGAACGGCAGAACTCCAGCGCTAGGGGAATACTGCACATAGAATTCATGGCTTTTTTACCAGGATTCTTTAGTCTTTCAAAGTTAATTATTTTTTTTAACTGTTTTTTTTTTTTTCCTTTTTTCCTTTTTTTTGAATTTTTCTTTTTCCCTTTTTCAAACAACAGCTTATCAATCCCTTTTTTAAAAAAAAAAAACATTTTTATTTTTCATTTTTAAAGTCATATTCTATCCCTTCATAGTAGTTACCCATATTTTTGGCATATATATATAAGTTGTTCTCTCTTTAAAATCTTGAGATAGTTTCTTCTAACAGATCAAAATATACTCTAAATCTCTAGTGTATGGTTTTTTTCTACTCCCCTGCCTGATCACATTCTCTCCCTTTTTTCTTTCTTTCTTTCTTTTTTTTTAATCCTATTCTTTCTTTTTTCAAACAACTTATCAAATCCTTTTTAAATTTTTTATAATTTCCATCTTTACAGTCATATTCCATCCCTTCATCATATCAACCCTTATTTTTGTACATATATAAGTTTTTCTTTCTTTAAAATTTTGGGAGGGACTTTCTTTTAACAGACCAAAATACACCCAAAATCTAGTGTGTGGCACTGATCTATAATCCAGCCTGATCATATTTGATCACATTCTGTTTTTGTTTTGTTTTGTTTTGTTCTGCTTTTGTTTGCTTTTATCTTTATCTTTTTCTTTTTTCTTTTTTTCTTTCTTTTTCTTTTTACTCTCTTTCCCTTTCTTTTCCCACTGTTTCAGGTCTTTTCTGATTTGTTTAGAGTATATTTTCTGGGGACGTTGTTACCCTGCTAGCATTTTGTTCTCTCATTCATCTATTCTCCTCTGCACAAAATGACAAGACGGAAAAAATCACCTCAACAAAAAGAACAAGAGGTAGTACCGACTGCCAGGGACCTACTCAATACGGACATTAGTACGATGTCAGATCTAGAGTTCAGAATCATCACTTTAAAGATACTAGCTGGGCTTGAAAAAAACATGGAAGTTATTAGAGAAACCCTTTCTGGAGAAGTAAAAGAACTAAAATCTAACCAAGTAGAAATCAAAAAGGCTATCAATGAGATGCAATCAAATATGGGGGCGCTAACTGCTAGGATAAATGAGGCAGAAGAAAGAATCAGTGAGATAGAAGACCAAATGATGGAAAATAAAGAAGCTGAGAAAAAGAGAGCTAAACAACTACTGGATCACGAGGGCAGAATTCGAGAGATAAACGATACCATAAGACAAAACAACATTAGAATAATTGGGATCCCAGAAGAAGAAGAAAGAGAGAGAGGGGCAGAAGGTATAATGGCAAATTATAGCAGAGAACTTCCCTAATTTGGGGAAGGAAACAGGCATCAAAATCCAGGAAGCACAGAGAACCCCTCTCAAAATCAATAAAAATAGGTCAACACCCCGACATCTAATAGTAAAACTTACGAGTCTCAGAGACAAAGGGAAAATCCTGAAAGCAGCTCGGGAGAAGAGATATGTAACCTACAATGGTAGAAACATTAGATTGGCAACAGACTTATCCACAGAGACCTGGCAGGCCAGAAAGGACTGGCAGGACATATTCAGAGCACTAAATGAGAAAAATATGCAGCCAAGAATACTATATCCAGCTAGGCTGTCATTGAAAATTGAAGGAGAGATAAAAAGCTTCCAGGACAAACAAAAACTAAAGGAATTTGCAAACATGAAACCAGCCCTACAAGAAATCTTGAAAGGGGTCCTCTAAGCAAACAGAGAGCCTAAAAGCAACATAGACCAGAAAGGAACACAAACAACATACAGTAACAGTCACTTTACAGGCAATACAATGGCACTGAATTCCTATCTTTCAATAGTTACCCTGAATGTAAATGGGCTAAATGCCCCAATCAAAAGACACAGGCTATCAGATTGGATTAAAAAACAAGACCCATCGATATGCTGTCTGCAAGAGACTCATTTTAGACCCAAAGACACCCCCAGATTGAAAGTGAGGGGGTGGAAAACCATTTACCATGCTAATGGACTCCAAAAGAAAGCTGGGGTGGCAATCCTTATATCAGACAAATTAGATTTTAAACCAAAGACTGTAATAAGAGATGAGGAAGGACACTATATCATACTTAAAGGGTCTATCCAACAAGAAGATCTAACAATTGTGAATATCTATGCCCCTAACATGGGAGCAGCCAATTATATAAGGCAATTAATAACAAAAGCAAAGAAACACATCGACAACAATACAATAATAGTGGGGGACTTTAACACCCCCCTCACTGAAATGGACAGATCGTCTAAGCAAAAGATCAACAAGGAAATAAAGACTTTAAATGACACACTGGACCAAATGGACT
>NW_022589787.1:4537757-4555621 GCF_004348235.1 Phoca vitulina | reverse complement strand
GGCGTTGAGTTTGATGAGTTCTTTATAGATTTTGGATACTAGCCCTTTATCTGATATGTCATTTGCAAATATCTTCTCCCATTCTGTCAGTTGTCTTTTGGTTTTGTTGACTGTTTCCTTTGCTTTGCAAAAGTTTTTATCTTGATGAAGTCCCAATAGTTCATTTTTGCCCTTGCTTCCCTTGCCTTTGGCGATGTTTCCAGGAAGAAGTTGCTGCAGCTGAGGTCGAAGAGGTTGCTGCCTGTGTTCTCCTTTAGGATTTTGATGGACTCCTGTCTCACATTGAGGTCTTTCAACCATTTGGAGTCTATTTTTGTGTGTGGTGTAAGGAAATGGTCCAGTTTCATTCTTCTGCATGTGGCTGTCCAATTTTCCCAACACCATTTGTTGAAGAGACTGTCTTTTTTCCATTGGACATTCTTTCCTTCTTTGTCAAAGATTAGTTGACCATAGAGTTGAGGGTCCATTTCTGGGCTCTCTATTCTGTTCCATTGATCTATGTGTCTGTTTTTGTGGCAGGACCATACTGTCTTGATGATGACAGCTTTGTAGTAGAGCTGGAAGTCCGGAATTGTGATGCTGCCAGCTTTGCTTTTCTTTTTCAACATTCCTCTGGCTATGCGGGGTCTTTTCTGGTTCCATACAAATTTGAGGATGATTTGTTCCATTTCTTTGAAGAAAGTGGATGGTATTTTGATGGGGATTGCATTGAATGTGTAGATTGCTCTAGGTAGCATTGACATCTTCACAATATTTGTTCTTCCAATCCATGAGCATGGAACGTTTTTCCATTTTTTTGTGTCTTCCTCAATTTCTTTCATGAGTATTTTATAGTTTTCTAAGTATAGATCCTTTGCCTCTTTGGTTAGATTTATTCCTAGGTATCTTATGGTTTTGGGTGCAATTGTAAATGGGATTGACTCCTTAATTTCTCTGTCTTCTGTCTTGTTGTTGGTGTATAGGAATGCCACTGATTTCTGTGCATTGATTTTATATCCTGCCACTTGACTGAATTCCTGTATGAGTTCTAGCAGTTTTGGGGTGGAGTCTTTGGGATTTTCCACATAAAGTATCATATCATCTGCAAAGAGTGAGAGTTTGACTTCTTCTTTGCCAATTTGGATGCCTTTGATTTCTTTTTGTTGTCTGATTGCTGTGGCTAGGATTTCCAATACTATGTTGAATAGCAGTGGTGATAGTGGACATCCCTGCCGCGTTCCTGACCTTAGGGGGAAAGCTCTCAGTTTTTCCCCATTGAGAATGATGTTCGCTGTAGGTTTTTCAAAGATGGCTTTTATGATATTGAGGTATGTACCCTCTATCCCTATACTCTGAAGAGTTTTGATCAAGAAAGGATGCTGTACTTTGTCAAATGCTTTTTCTGCATCTATTGAGAGGATCATATGATTCTTGTTCTTTCTTTTGTTAATGTATTGTATCACGTTGATTGATTTGTGGATGTTGAACCAACCTTGCAGCCCAGGGATAAATCCGACTTGGTCGTGGTGAATAATCCTTTTAATGTACTGTTGGATCCTATTGGCTAGTATTTTGGTGAGAATTTTGCATCCATGTTCATCAGGGATATTGGTCTGTAATTCTCCTTTTTGATGGGGTCTTTGTCTGGTTTTGGGATCAAGGTAATGCTGGCCTCATAAAACGAGTTTGGAAGTTTTCCTTCCATTTCTATTTTTTGGAACAGTTTCAGAGGAATAGGTATTAATTCTTGAAATGTTTGGTAGAATTCCCCTGGGAAGCCATCTGGCCCTGGGCTTTTGTGTTTTGGGAGATTTTTGATGACTGCTTCTATTTCCTTAGTGGTTATAGGTCTGTTCAGGTTTTCTATTTCTTCCTGGTTCAGTTTTGGTAGTTGATACATCTCTAGGAATGCATCCATTTCTTCCAGGTTATCTAATTTGCTGGCATAGAGTTGCTCATAATATGTTCTTATAATTGTTTGTATTTCTTTGGTGTTGGTTGTGATGTCTCCTCTTTCATTCATGATTTTGTTGATTTGGGTCATTTCTCTTTTCTTTTTGATAAGTCTGGCCAGGGGTTTATCAATCTTGTTAATTCTTTCAAAGAACCAGCTCCTAGTTTCGTTGATCTGTTCTACTGTTCTTTTGGTTTCTATTTCATTGATTTCTGCTCTGATCTTTATTATTTCTCTTCTCCTGCTGGGTTTAGGCTTTATTTGCTGTTCTTTCTCCAGCTCCTTTAGGTGTAGGGTTAGGTTGTGTACTTGAGACCTTTCTTGTTTCTTGAGAAAGGCTTGTATTGCTCTATACTTTCCTCTTAGGACTGCCTTTGCTGTATCCCAAAGATTTTGAATAGTTGTGTTTTCATTTTCATTGGTTTTCATGAATTTTTTAAATTCTTCTTTAATTTCCTGGTTGACCCATTCATTCTTCAGTAGGATGCTCTTTAGCCTCCATGTATTTGAGTTCTTTCCGACTTTCCTCTTGTGATTGAGTTCTAGTTTCAAAGCATTGTGGTCTGAAAATATGCAGGGGATGATCCCAATCTTCTGGTACCGGTTGAGACCTGATTTATGACCTAGGATGTGATCTATTCTGGAGAATGTTCCATGGGCACTAGAGAAGAATGTGTATTCCGTTGCTTTGGGATGGAATGTTCTGAATATGTCTGTGAAGTCCATTTGGTCCAGTGTGTCATTTAAAGTCTTTATTTCCTTGTTGATCTTTTGCTTAGACGATCTGTCCATTTCAGTGAGGGGTGTGTTAAAGTCCCCCACTATTATTGTATTGTTGTCAATGTGTTTCTTTGCTTTTGTTATTAATTGCCTTATATAATTGGCTGCTCTCATGTTAGGGGCATAGATATTTACAATTGTTAGATCTTCTTGTTGGATAGACCCTTTAAGTATGATATAGTGTCCTTCTTCGTCTCTTATTACAGTCTGTGGTTTAAAATCTAATTTGTCTGATATAAGGATTGCCACCCAGCTTTCTTTTGGTGTCCATTAGCATGGTAAATGGTTTTCCACCCCCTCACTTTCAATCTGGGGGTGTCTTTGGGTCTAAAATGAGTCTCTTGCAGACAGCATATCGATGGGTCTTGTTTTTTAATCCAATCTGATAGCCTGTGTCTTTTGATTGGGGCAGTTAGCCCATTTACATTCAAGGTAACTATTGAAAGATAGGAATTTAGTGCCATTGTATTGCCTGTAAAGTGACTGTTACTGTATATTGTTTGTGTTCCTTTCTGGTCTATGTTGCTTTTAGGCTCTCTCTTTGCTTAGAGGACCCCTTTCAAGATTTCTTGTAGGGCTGGTTTCGTGTTTGCAAATTCCTTTAGTTTTTGTTTGTCCTGGAAGCTTTTTATCTCTCCTTCAATTTTCAATGACAGCCTAGCTGGATATAGTATTCTTGGCTGCATATTTTTCTCATTTAGTGCTCTGAATATGTCCTGTCAGTCCTTTCTGGCCTGCCAGGTCTCTGTGGATAGGTCTGTTGCCAATCTAATGTTTCTACCATTGTAGGTTACATATCTCTTCTCCTGAGCTGCTTTCAGGAATTTCTCTTTGTCTCTGAGATTCGTAAGTTTTACTATTAGATGTCGGGGTGTTGACCTATTTTTATTGATTTTGAGGGTGGGGGTTCTCTGTGCTTCCTGGATTTTGATGCCTGTTTCCTTCCCCAAACTAGGGAAGTTCTCTGCTATAATTTGCTCCAATATAGCTTCTGCCCCTCTCTCTCTTTCTTCTTCTGGGATCCCAATTATTCTAATGTTGTTTCGTCTTATGGTATCGTTTATCTCTTGAATTCTGCCCTCGTGATCCAGTAGTTGTT
This sequence comes from Phoca vitulina, assembly GCF_004348235.1. NCBI lineage: Eukaryota > Metazoa > Chordata > Mammalia > Carnivora > Phocidae > Phoca > Phoca vitulina. Next base: position 4,551,809 of record NW_022589787.1, on the reverse strand, counting down.
TATCTCTCTTTTTCTCAGCTTCTTTATTTTCCATCATTTGGTCCTCTATCTCACTGATTCTTTCTTCTGCCTCATTTATCCTAGCAGTTAGTGCCCCCATTTTTTATTGCATGTCATTAATAGCCTTTTTGATTTCGACTTGGTTAGATTTTAGTTCTTTTATTTCTCCAGAAAGGGTTTCTCTAATATCTTCCATGCTTTTTTCAAGCCCACGTAGTATCTTTAAAATCATCATTCTGAACTCTAGTTCTGACATCTTACTAATGTCCGTATTGATTAGGTCCCTGGCAGTCAGTACTGCCTCTTGTTTTTGTTTTTGTTTTCTTTTGAGGTGATTTTTTCCTTCTTGTCATTTTGTCCAGAGGAGAGTAGATGTTGAGAGAACAAAATGGTAACAGGGTAACAATGACTCCAGAAAAATATACACTAAAAAAATCAGAAGAGACCTGAAACAGGGGGAAAAGTAAGGGAAAGAAAGAAAAAAGATTAAAGAAAAAAAAGAAAAAGAAAAAACAGAACAAAACAGAATATGATCAGATATGATCAGGCTGGTGCATAGATCAGTGCCACACACTAGATTTTGGGCGTATTTTGGTCTTTTAAAAGAAAGTGCCTCCCAAAATTTTAAAGAAAGAAAAGCTTATATATGTACAAAAATAAGGGTAAGTATGATGAAGGGATGTAATATGACTGTGAAGATGAAAATTATGAAAGATTTTAGAAAAGGAATTGATAAGAAGTTGGTTGAAAAAAGAAAGAAGAGGATTTAAAAAAAAACGTGGGGGGCGCCTGGGTGGCTCAGTTGGTTAAGCCACTGCCTTCGGCTCAGGTCATGATCCTGGAGTCCCGGGATCGAGTCCCGCATCGGACTCCCTGCTCGGCGGGGAGTCTGCTTCTCCCTCTGACCCTCCCCCTTCTCATGCTCTCTCTCTATCTCATTCTCTCTCTCAAATAAATAAATAAAATCTTTAAAAAAAAATTAAAAAAATAAAAAAAAATAAAAAAAAACGTGGGGGGAGAGAATGTGATCAGGCAGGAGACTAGAACAAAGCCATACACTAGAGATTTAGGGTATATTTTGGTCTGTTAGAAAAAACTGTATCCCAAAATTTTAAAGATAGAACAACATATATATATATATATATATATACCAAAAATAAGGTTAAGTACTATGAAGGGATAGAATATGACTCTAAAAATGAAAAATAAAAAAGATTTTTTAAAAAATGGATTGATAAAGATGTTGGTGAAAAAGGGAAAAAGAAAAACTCAAAAGAAGAAGAAAAAAAAGATAATTAAAAAAATTAATTTTGAAAGACTAAAGAATCATGGTGAAAAAACCATGAATTCTATGTGCAGTATTCCCCTAGCGCTGGAGTTCTGCTGTTCTTGTTGATCGGTAAGCCTGGTCTCGGCTGGCTGTTCTTGCTGATCTTTGGGGGAGGGGCCTGTTGATGTGGTTCTCAAATGTCTTTGCCGGAGGCGGAATTGCCCTGCCCTTGCCCGGGCTGGGCTAAGTAATCTGCTCGGATTTGCTCTCGGGAGCTTTTGTTCCCTGCAAGCTTTCCGTGCAGCTTTGAAGGCCGAGAGTGAAAATGGCAGCCTCCCAATCTCCATCTCGGAGGACCTGAGATCTCGGGGTCCCACTCTTTAGTGAGCCCCCAGAGAAAAGCAGTCAATCATTCCCGTCTCCCCGGTCTCCAGCCACACTCCGTGCTCACCCGGCCTGTGACTGAGCATTTCTGTCTCTGACGCACAACCCCGTGTGGAGTCTCCAAACCCAGCAGATCCCTGCGGTGTGCTCCTGCGCTGCTCCTCCCAGGGGAGGAAGGGGAGTCTCCCCAGATCTGCCACTTGTTGGGTTCCTGCTGGAAGAGCAGTGACCCGACTGTGGTATGGATCACGGTTTATGGCAAACCTGAGCTGAGAGCCCACTCCTTGGCTCCATCTCTGCAGCCGGCTTCCCTGCTCTGATACCAGGGAACTCTGCTGCACTCAGGCACCCCTGGTCTTTCTGTGACCCCGAGGGTCCTGAGACCACACTGTCCCAGAGAGGGCTCCACCCCCCGCTTAGCCACTGGAGCGACGTCCCTCAGCGGAGCTGACTTCTAAAAGTTCCGATTTTGTGCTCCGTTGTTCTATCACTTGCCAGTAGCGGCTGACGGAGGCTCCCTCCCCCGCCGTCTATCTTCCCGAATAGCGCCTCAGATTCACTTCTCCTCATGTCCTACCTTCCAGAAAGAGGTCGCTTTTCTATTCAGAGCATTGCTGCTATTCTTTTCTTCAACCTCCTGTTGAGTTTGTAGGTGTTCAGAATGGTTTGATCCTTATCTAGCTGAATTCCTGGGACCAGACAAAATCCAGGTCTCCTACTCCTGCCATCTTGCTCCTCCCCCAACAACACTAGGTCACATTCTGAGGTACTGGGGATTAGGACTTCACCACATGAATTTTGTTGGGGGAGGACACAATTCAACCCATAACAACCAGTTAGAGATATTCAGAATGTTTTATCGTCAACTAGTATACATAAAATTTGATAATTTAATATTTAGGTTTAACTTTCTGATGGAAAGAATTGCACCAGATTGGAGTGCTAAGGAAACTGTGATCACAATGGATGATTGTGTGGGTGTAGCTGTACCTCAGTGGAGAGTTAGAATGTTGCCTTGTCCAGTTATGCCAGGTTCTCCCTAACCGCCCTGTTGATCAGAATGACCTGAGAACAATTGTTGTATGTTTAGGTTACCAGGCCCACCCCCAGGAATTCTGTGCTGTTAATAAGCTCTTCTGGAGAATGATATCTTGACATAAATTTAGGATACACAGATTTAGAAGGATATGAAACAAATCTGTATAATCAACTCCTCCACTCTTCCTGAGGAAGGAGCTGAAAAAAGCTCTGAGGGAAGAGGGAGGGGATGGCTGGGACCTGGATGATTCTGAAACCCTATGGCAATGCCGAGACAAGCTATAAATCAGCACAGAGTGAGCTGTGTGGAGTCAGGGCAATTGCTCTGGGCCACTGTGGGCTATAGGGCTCTCCAATTTTAGAATGCTTATTATAACTACAGATTCTCAAGCCCTATCCTAGAGATTTGGGTTCAGTAGGTCTGTAGTGGCATCCAGAGCATCTGTCCGAATAGGCTTGGTTATGCTGCAGTGAAAAAGTAACCCTGCTCCGTTCTTTCCCTGTCTTTGGCTTCATTCCCGCTGTGTACTGGCAGTACCCTGCTTGTCCTCAATTCTCAGAGCCTTCAGCTCTTGGTCATCAAAGCAGAGAGAACCCCTTGTTCCACCCCATTATTGACTGACATAGGATGCCTCTGTTCATAGCTTGTCATCCTGATTGTCACAAGGCCCCACTGGTCACAGGGGACAAGATGAGTCAGCCTAGCAAGTGCCCAGAATGGAAAAGAAAATGACTTACTTTGTGAAAAGCACAAATAACCACCAGGTTCTGCCCTCATCATCAGATATCAGCTCAAGCTGCTTCTTGCTAATATTTTGTATGGAATTTTTGTGTCTGTGTACATTAGGGATATTGGTGTAGAGTTTACTTTCTTGTAATGGCTTTTTTGCTATCCTCATAGAATAAGTACAGAAGCATACTCTCCTCTTCAATTTTTTTGGAAGAGATGGTGTAGAATTGCTAGTACTGTCCCCTTAAATGTTTGCTAGGACATTTACAGGCTTGGATGTGTGTGTGTGTGTGTGTGTGTGTGTGTGTGTTTACGCTACAAATTCAAATTCAAAATCCTTCATAGACACAGGGCTGGTTATTATGGTTATCTCTTTCTTCTTTTTTTTAAAAAAATTTTTATTGTTATGTTAAGCACCATACATTACATCATTAGTTTTAGATGTAGTGTTCCATGATTCATTGTTTGTGCATAACACCCAGTGCTCCATGCAGAACGTGCCCTCTTTAATACCAATCACCAGGCTAACCCATCCTCCCACGCTCCTTCCCTCTAGAACCCTCAGTTTGTTTTTCAGAGTCCATCGTCTCTCACGGTTCGTCTCCCCCTCCGATTTCCCCCCCTTCATTCTTCCCCTCCTGCTATCTTCTTCTTCATTTTTTTTTTCTTAACATATATTGCATTATTTGTTTCAGAGGTACAGATCTGAGATTCAACAGTCTTGCACAATTCACAGTGCTCACCATAGCACATACCCTCCCCAATGTCTATCACCCAGTCACCCCATCCCTCCCACCCCACCCCCTACTCCAGCAACCCTCAGTTTGTTTCCTGAGATTAAGAATTCCTCGTATCAGTGAGGTCATATGATACATGTCTTTCTCTGATTGACTTATTTCGCTGAGCATAACACCCTCCAGTTCCATCCACGTCGTTTCAAATGGCAAGATCTCATTCCTTTTGATGGCTGCATAATATTCCATTATATATATATACCACTTCTTCTTTATCCATTCATCTGTTGATGGACATCTTGGCTCTTTCCACAGTTTGGCTGTTGTGGACAGTGCTGCTATAAACATCGGGCTGCATGTACCCCTTCGGATCCCTACATTTGTATCTTTGGGGTAAATACCCAGTAGTGCAATTGCTGGGTCATAGGGCAGCTGTATTTTCAACTTTTTGAGGAACCTCCATACTGTTTTCCAGAGTGGTTGCACCAGCTTGCATTCCCTCCAACAGTGTAGGAGGGTTCCCCTTTCTCCACATCCCTGCCAACATCTGTCGTTTCCTGACTTGTTAATTTTGGTTATCTCTTCTTGAGTGATTACTGGTACTTTATATCTTTCAAGGAATTTATCTATTGTATCTCAGTTGTTGAAATAATTATTCTGAAGTTGTTCATAATATTCTTTCATTATCCTTTTAATGGATTTTTTGATCATGTAATCTCTCATTCCTGATATTGGTAATTTGTGTCTTTGCTTTTTTCTGATTGGTCTGGTTACAGTTTTATTAATTTTATTGATATGAAGGAACCAGCTTCTGATTATATATGTTTTCTCTCTATATTTTTTAATCTTTTAATGATTTCTACTCTGGTATTTATTTTCTTCTGCTTACTTTGAGCTGATTTATTCTTCTTTTGCTAGTTTCTTAAAGTAGAGGTTGAGGTTATTGATTTTATATATGCCTTCTTTTCTAATACAGGTGTTCAGTGCTCTAAATTTCCTTCTAAGTACTTTAGTGACCTGCTGCCAAATTAGGAGAACAGAAGTGTATGACCTGAGCATTAATGCATGGGTTTAACTGGGGAGAATAGCTCCACCTGTTTGATTTGATGGGTTAGAAGGCAGCTAGGCTCTGGGTATGTACGAGGGGGCTGAAGCTGTCTCTGGAGAGGACACCTGTAGAAAGGAGCCAGGGGTACCTGAAAGGGCAGTTGTACAGATGCAACAGTGACTCCCAGGCTCTGCTTCTCCACACACAGATGGAGAGAGGACTCCCAGCCTGCACCCGATGGGCTAGCCCCAGAGACTAACCATGCTCTTGTTTAGCTCTTTAAAGTTGATCAACCACTTGAAAAAGTAACCATCAGGGCACCTGGGTGGCTCAGTCGTTAAGCGTCTGCCTTCGGCTCGGGTCGTGATCCCAGGGTCCTGGGATTGAGCCCCGCATCAGGCTCCCTGCTCGGCAGGAAGCCTGCTTCTCCCTTTCCCACTCCCCCTGCTTGTGTTCCCTCTCTCACTGTCTCTCTCTCTCTGTCAAATAAATAAAATCTTAAAAAAAAAAAAAAAAGAAAAGAAAAAGTGACCATCACCAGCATGCCTTGAAAGACTAGCTGGAAAATCTCTGTACTTTATGGATGGGCTTTGAATGATGTCTTCTCTGTAATGTGGTTCAGAGCATTGGATGAAACACTGGCACTGTGGACCTTCACTGAGGCAGCATGGCCTCATCTCCCCTTTCCTATCCTTGCGTGGCGTTTTTGTGCTCAGTGTTTCAGGAGGCTGGTTTATTCAGTTTTCTCCTCCTCCTCTTGCTCCTCCTTTTAATGCTATCGTAACTTCATAGGTTGTTTAATGAGGCGTGAGGCTCTCTGAAAAGAAATTATAAATTGTTTCTCTGAAGAGACTTTTGAATTATACCTAAGTATTTAATTTTTTTTTCATTTTGGCAAGCTACAAAGTATCAATATGTACTGAATGAAAGCACATTACATATCTTAGTTCTAAAGGGTTTTCCTCTTTGTAAGGCTGAGCCTTTGGAGAAAACCATGTGTTAACTGAAATGGTGTTAGTGCCCCTGTCCTCAACCCATTCTCTTTTCTGAGTCTTGACACACTTTATTTACAGTCTGTGTCTATGCCTAGCTTATACTTGTTTTTTCAGCATTTGCAGTAGGTTTGTCACCTAGTAGGTGATCAACACTTGTGTACTGAATCGAGGGGTCTTAAAAGATGGTATTTTCCTAGTCATCAAACCCACAAGTACAGGCTGCTTCACAGTATTTGGATAATCTCCCTGCCTTGCCTCTGCTCTGAGCTAGTTGTCAAGTGCTTTAGTCCTGCTTGAAAGGTTCTGTCTTTTAATTTCATCTGGAATTCTTGTGATATGTGGTATAGTACATTGCACATAAGAGGTGATTCATGAAAATACATGCTTCCTTATATATTTTTGGTGGATATTTTGAGAAATTTATGTAGTATCTTTAACTGTAAAATAGAGGTTAAATGTAAATTTTCACAAAAGATTTTGAAAGAGCCAATGAATTGACAATTCATTTCTCTCTATTCTATACCAGAAGATGTCTGAATTCACTGATGGGTGAAATTTGCCTCATTCTATTAATTAGAGCATTTCATAAGGTTGTCTACATCTTTCTCACCTGTGTTCTTTCATAGACGCAAGCTCAGCTTGGAGTCCTTGTCAGGGGGAGACATTCCCTACCTCTGCCTCTTACCAGATGCCCTCCTGCTGAGAACTACACTTGTATTTCCAATGTTTACTAGATCTATTTCAATGATTAGGCAATGTCTGGATTTTTGCCAATAGACCCAAACTTCTGGCTGCAAGAAGTAATTTCCTGGGAGGGGAAAAGTTTCTTGGGGGCTAGCACTGATAGGTATATTCAAGAATTTATTCCTAACCCAAATTACATTATTTCACATCCATGGTAATTTTTTAACATGGGCATGATGACATGATGTCAAGAAGCCACTGCTTTGATTTGGCCCTTGGTTATCTGTGCATCACCAGGTATGTGTTTCCTGGTCTTGGAAAGTGGTGAGGGGAGTGGAATGCCTGCTGGTGTCCGAGGTTGTGGGAGACTCAGGGCTCAGCTTTCCTTTCCTGCAGAACTGAAGCACGAGATCCACGTCTGGCGCCTGACCGCGCAGCGCATCAGCCCAGCCAGCCGAGAGGAGACAGCAGTTCGGGGCCTGCTCCTGGGGAAGGTGCGGGCACTGGAGCATCTGCTGGCCCGAAGGCTGCACACCTTCCACAGGTACCAAGCCAGGGCCCTGCTCAGGCTACTCTTGGTTTTCATCTTTACAAGTTGTGCTCAGTGGTTGGATTGTATCAACAACCTATTTACTACCACCCCCATGGTGTCCAAATGTCATAGAGTGTACCATTCAAGTAAGTTAAAATGATGGGTCTTCAGAATACTTCATGGTACTCTAAAATTGTAACTCTATCTTCATGCCAGTGAGCAAGTTTTGGGCACCATACACCGTATAAGTCTCTTGTGGAACATTATTTTATCTAACCCCTACTTGGATCTTTGGAATGTGTGCTGGTACTAGCCCCAGTTTAAGGAAGAAAAAACTGAGGTTCAGAGAATTTGACCAATTTGTCCAGGATTCTACAGCAAGGAAAGAATTACACCAGGGATTGAATCCACACTCAACCACTTCCTGTCACACTTCCACACATAACACGTTGCATAGCAAGAATCAAAAACAATATAAAAAATTAATCTAACAAAATACTCTCCCAGTAGTTGATTTCCAGGGACCTCAAAGAATACCTAAGTCCTTCTCAATTCATTTCCTGTCATTTGCTTCTAATCAAAGCTGAGATGTAAAAGGTAACAATGGAGTGGTGAGTATTTCCTCCCAACTCTGGAGGTGCTGAGTTCCAACCTGTCTTCACTTTGGGAGTGCTGATGGGAAAAGCAGGAGCATGCCCATCCCTTAGGGACATTGAAGCATTACTGCCACGAGCTGGGAACTAGGTGGAGATGAGAAATCTGTCAAGGCAAGGGAAATGTGAGTCCTTGTGAATGTAGTGTAAATGATCTTGCATGTTGTAGTTTGCTGAAACCAGCCCTGTGTTCCCAGGCTGAGGACCAACACCGAACCTTGAGGGTAATCCAGCGTGGCTGTCTTGCAGCCTGTTCTATTAGTGGGGGCGAGGGGGGAAGGCCACATGTGAGCCTGTGGGGACTCGCTCTCTTCAGACAGGCAGCCCAGGGTGAAGCACTGTCTCAGCTCCATCCCAGCCCAGGACCCACCTCCACGAGGTGGTGCTGGGGAAGCAGGTCCTGCAGCTCCAGGAGGGCCCAGAATTGCAGGCTGGGTCCCAGCTTCGACAGCAGGCATAAATCTTAAAAGAGAAACTTTGTAAATTAAAGATGCAGGAGTAAATTTCCCTAAATGTATTTAATCCATTGACACTGTGGGGTGTTAAAGATATACTCAATGTATCTCAGGGTTACACATGTGAAGAACCACATGGACCCAGATGTTCACCAAGTTTCTGTCAGCTCACAGATAGCAAAACCGAGGCCTGGAGAGGGCAGTGGCTTTGCAAGGCCACACAGTCACTGAGGAGCAGATTAGAATGAGGGTGGTCTAAGGCAAGTCCTGGCTCTGCAGGTCTTGTTTTTACATAGCCTTTAAAAAAATTGTCCTCAGGATTTGCCTAGGTCTGCTCTGATTTCCTTTAGGGTATGTTCTGGCTGCGTGATCAGCCTCCTCTGATACTTATGAGACATGAGTGCTCATTAAAACTAAATTCTGCACTGTTCTGATTGATAAAAGTCACCACCAAAGCAAGCCATTAGTTAGTTTAGTTGTAAATATAACATAACCTTATTGTGGAAAAAGTATAGACAAGTAGAAAGTGAAAAGAGGTAAACAAATTTATACTGTCATTCCCCTTGTTCAAGTTTTGGTCAGTGTTCTTCTGACGTTCCCTATGCTCACACTCACACGTATACATGCTTGCACACACCTCATTAACATTCCATTCATGTCCTATTGTTACGGAACCTGGACTGGACTGCCTGACAGAAGAACCCAGCGGCACCCCGAGATCTTGGAGGATAAGAGGTTTATTTAATGTTGGCGGAATGCCGGCAGGCTCAGAGGAGAGTGGTCTCCAAAGGTCTGAGCCCCGAGCACAAACAGAGGGGGTAATTTATGCACTTCTACTTCCGCATCCTGGGCACTCTTGGCGCGCGCGTGGGAAGTAGAGCAGAGAGAAGAACCCCGAGGAGCCCTGGGGCAGGGGCTGGGACTCCCTTGCTGCTTTGGTCAGCCATCTTAGGACACAGATGTTTCCTTATCACTATGTTACTTTTCTTTGGAAATATAGATGGAGCATTTTTCCCAATCCATAAACCCAGCTCCACTGGTCACCTTCCATGACCAGGTATGCGCCGTTACATGGCTACATTAGGTATCAGTAGGTGGTATCCAGGCCAGAGGTCCATGCTGAATGTGCGGCTGACTCCTGCCTTGCTGATCTCACTGCTCAATGTCACCAGGAAAATAATGAGTCTGTCTTTTTCTCCTCTAGACAAATCTCACAGGAAGATAAAAACTGGGAGACCAATATCCAGGAACTACAAAAAAAGGTATTGTGGTTTCTTCCCTCAGGGATTTCTGATTCACCTCTTGCTTCACACAGAGTTAAAACTGAAAGTGATTTCTCTTTTTATTCCTATAGCTGTACACAAGAGACATAAATTATTTCTAGGAGTTAATGGGGAAAATCATTTTCCTGACATTTTCCAAAATCATTATTTTGTCCAGAAATTGAAAAGTTAAAATTTTTATATTTCCTTTGTGATAAAAATATAAAATTTTTATATTTCCTTTGTGGCCCTTTCTATGGTTAATGTAGCTGCAGAGAAAGTTGGCTGGGTGCCTCTGGCTCTTGCGGCTCTTCTTGATCCTAAAAGGCAAGTGTCGTGGTTCCCATAGTGTGGATGAGGAGGTGGAGGTAGAGACAGGTGAGGTGCGCTGTGTGAGATGGAGAAGTGTTAGGGACAGAAATGGAGTGTGTGTGTACTTTCTGTCATATGGCTCTCACTTCTGGTGGACACACCTAGTGCCCTCTCCTAGCCCAGAGAACTCTTCTCCAGACCTGCTTGGAGACATCTGTATCTTTGTGAACTTTCAAATCCCCGTAGTTTCTTTTCTGGGGGGCGGGTGAGTACCCACTTTCTTATTATGATCAGAACATTTTATCTCTTTCTAAAGGAAATTTAGACATGGGGGTCCTGGTGAGTAATGTGTTCTTTGGGTCTCTCTTCCCAGTCTCTGTCCCACTGAGATGGTTAGGGTTAGGAAAGAAGGGTGTGGCTATGATACTTTTCTAGGCCCCAGGTTTATGCAGACCCTGACTGCTTTGCTAGACCATGTAGTGCTGGCTGTGAGTTAGGGAAGAGACTGTGTACCTCTCTGTGTACCTGGTTGAATGAGGATTGAGGAGAGGTGGAAGGGACAAGCAAGGAGCTTGTATTGAATCCAGGAGTTCTCAACTGTGATATCTCCAGATACCTAAAATAAGAAAATTTAATAGACACCAAAAATAACAGATAAGTACAAACTCTGGATCATCTCCACATGTACCAGCCAAGTGATGCTGGGAATGTTCTTTGACCTGCCTGCTCCCTCCATTTTCAATTCTGGAAATGCCCACGGTTATACCTACTTTCTATGGTTAACATGGCTGCACAGAAGGTTTGTGGTGTCTCCCCTCACAACAGGTGGGTGCCATGCCCTTTTCCTCTTAATTCACCATCACAGACTCATCCAGCAAAACTGGCCTTCCTTGGAGGTGGGAAGGGGAAGATGAGTTGGCTTGTGGCCAACTCAGCCACAGGCTTTGGCAGTAGGTGAGGAAGGAGGACAGATGCTTGGGAGGTGGCCCACATGATCTGTGAACAGGGGGCCAAGGGCTGCAGCCAGAGCCAGTGCAACATGGAGGAATATGCTTGTGGTTTTTATGACAACAGCTCTAACTGCATGACCAGAGAAATCCAGAGAGAAAATCTATACCTGTATGCAGATCTGTCTCTCTATCTCTATACCTGTACCTGTACCATCTATCTCTACCTCTGTCTCCATCTCTATCCATGTACATACCCGTAAGTATCTGTCTCTCTCTATATATCCATATTTATACCCATATCTATACTTTATCTAATTCTAGATAGATATAGACATAGACAGATAGACAGATGTGCTGGTGGGACCACACTTAAGAAAGGACATGACAGGGCGCCTGGGTGGCTCAGATGGTTAAGCGTCTGCCTTCGGCTCAGGTCATGATCTCAGGGTCCTGGGATCAAGTCCCGCATTGGGCTCCCTGCTCCTTGGGAGCCTGCTTCTCCCTCTGCCTCTCTCTCTCTCTCATGAATAAATAAATAAAATCTTAAAAAAAAAAAAAAAAGAAAGGACATGACACAGTTGTCAGTTCACATGGTGGAGCATGATTCACACAGGAGCCTGGTTGGGTGGGGCAAGACAACTCAGTGCCCATCTGCACAGGTTTTCTGGGACTTCGCTCCCTTCCCCAGCTCCACACAGCCGTGGCCCTCAGAGCACAGCACCCTCTGGGGACCTTGCCCATCTTGCCCTGTGGCTCAGGCCCACTGGAAGAAGGTCTGCACCTCTGAGGTTAATGAAGGTACTATAGAGCCTTCTGGCACCTCCCCTCACCCCTGAACAACTTGTCAGGCTCCCACAGGTGTCATCTTGGTGATTAGGGCACTGTCAGGTGCCTTCCAGGGTCCCTGTGATCATGAAAGTGTATAGTAAGAACCTCAGCAGGAGTCATGTTATTGCAAGGACATGTTAACCTCAGCGCCACTATGAGCAGGGATTCGTGTAATAGGAGGAAAGTTGAATTAAAAGGATAGGGGAATGGAGGGAAATCTGAAGGGGGAGAAATCAGAGAGGAAGATGAACCATGAGAGACTATGGACCCCAGGATATGAACTGAGGGTTTCAGAGGGGAGGGGGCTAAGTGGGGAGGGGGTAATAGGGTGATGGGTATTAAGGAGGGCACATGTTGTAATGAGCACTGGGTGTTATATGTAACTAATGAATCATTGAACACTACATCAAAAACTAATGATGTACTACACAGTGGCTAACTGGACATAAAAAAAAAAAAGAAAGGGTAAAAGCATGTAGCACCTGTGGAAATTCATGGCCAGGGCCCTGGAAGTTATGTGTTGTTTCTCCAGTGATTTTGCCAACATCTCACCTAATGCTTGTGGTGGGACTGGGAGCACTTTCTTCATCACATTAAGAAGCTATTTAGTCAGGCGTTCTATAAAAGGATTGTGCTATATATATATTTAAAGATTTTATTCACTTATTTGAGAGAGAGAGAGAGAGAGCATGAGTGGGGAGAAGGGGGAGAGGGAGAGGGAAAAGCAGACTCCCCCCTGAGCAGGGGGTCCAATGTGGGGCTCGATCCCAGGACCCTGAGCTGAAGGCAGACCTTAACAGACTGAACCATCCAGGCACCCCATGTACTATATTTTAAATTTATTGAGTTTATTTTTTATAAAGATTTTTGAATGCTGTAATCCCAAGTCTGTACAGTCTTCTTTATAATGCATTACCTTATAATCTTCTTTCAAGTTCAAGATGTTATATTTTTCATCTTAAGGAGAATTTGTAGTGATTTGAGTCATGCAGGATGATGGACACATTGCAGGAAGCAGAAGATAGTACCCAGTAAATGAGTTGTGTTTTCTTCTCTCACAGCACAGGATATCAGACAAGATTCTGCTCACCAAATGCCTAATGGTGTTGGGATTTGTTATCTTCATGTTCTTTCTCAATTCGTTTGTCCCTGGTGTTCATCTTGATCTTGGTGAGTCTAATTTTTTGTTACCTTTTGTTGATAGGCTTTGCAATTGCTATCACAGTCTGCAGGGGAAGATTTCAAAGCTTGTTCCTAGACATTGGTGAGGAGGGCTGATGTGGAGTGTGGCCAGCCTTTGATGGAAAGAAGGAAACCTTTATCCACTACCTCTCTTTTTGTTTTCTGGGAGAGAGGGAGAGGGAAAGAGAGAGAGAGAGGGAGGGAGGGAGAGAGAGAGGGGGAGATGCATCTCCAGCCCCTAGTGTCTCAGTGCATGGGTCCTCAGCCCCTCCAGGGTTTAACATTAGAAGAAATATACAGTAGATATTATCATCTCTATTATACTTGATAACCAGATCTATAAATTGTTGCTTGAGAAGAACCCCCAGAAGAGACAGGAGGTACCATCAGCAAGGTCATAGTCTTGCAGTTTGTGCAACTTGACATGAGGATTAGATGAGGGACTGAAAGGGCCAGAGGAGTGCAAGAGGTCTACAAAACCCCCCTGCCCCCCATGGTGCATCCATTTTCCCCACAGAGCAGAACCCCTTCTCCAACCCTCTCCCATGGGTTTATCTTCTCTTGCTTTCCTGGTGCTATGGCTCTCACTTCCCACTTTCTCAAGCCCTGTGTCAAGGTTGCAGGGCCTGTCCCCACCTGAGACGTGCTGTCTTGCAGATTGGGCTCACCACATATCTTGTTAACCCCAACATCCTTCCACTCTTCATCAGTATTTTCCACATTCCTTAGGTTTTTCTTACTGATTTAGCAGTTATCTCTATTGGTGTTATTACTTAAAACAAAACAAAACCCAAACCACTTCCAAAATGCACCTCACATGAATGTATAGATCTTTGAGAAAGATAAATTTGAAGGCCTTTCAAGGAATATTTTTTTTTTAATTTTTTTATTGTTATGTTAATCCCCATACATTACATCATTAGTTTTAGATATAGTGTTCCATGATTTATTGTTTGTGCATAACACCCAGTGCTCCATGCAGAACGTGCCCTCCT
>NW_022589787.1:4509379-4537357 GCF_004348235.1 Phoca vitulina | reverse complement strand
GCCAGCTTTGCTTTTCTTTTTCAACATTCCTCTGGCTATGCGGGGTCTTTTCTGGTTCCATACAAATTTTAGGATGATTTGTTCCATTTCTTTGAAAAAAGTGGATGGTATTTTGATGGGGATTGCATTGAATGTGTAGATTGCTTTAGGTAGCATTGACATCTACACAATATTTGTTCTTCCAATCCATGAGCATGGAACGTTTTTCCATTTCTTTGTGTCTTCCTCAATTTCTTTCATGAGTATTTTATAGTTTTCTGAGTACAGATCCTTTGCCTCTTTGGTTAGATTTATTCCTAGGTATCTTATGGTTTTGGGTGCAATTGTAAATGGGATCAATTCCTTAATTTCTCTTTCTTCTGACTTGTTGTTGGTGTATAGGAATGCCACTGACTTCTGTGCATTGATTTTATATCCTGCCGCTTTACTGAATTCCTGCATGAGTTCTAGCAGTTTTGGGGTGGAGTCTTTGGGATTTTCCACATAAAGTATCATATCATCTGCAAAGAGTGAGAGTTTGACTTCTTCTTTGCCAATTTGGATGCCTTTGATTTCTTTTTGTTGTCTGATTGCTGTGGCTAGGACTTCCAATACTATGTTGAATAGCAGTGGTGATAGTGGACATCCTCAAGGAATATTTTTTTTTATAACCAAAAAGCTTTATGGTTTTCCTTCAAAAGGAAGCTCTATTAAGATATGTTAAATATCTTTTTATAAAAATTTGATTTACTGCAACATTTGAAGAATATAACTTCTATAGAAAGCAAAGCCTCTTTGTAAAATGATGGATAATATGAGCAAGTTTCAGTTATTCACACCATGGCATTGCTGCTTTGGATCTAGGCTACCATCAGAAATCTTTATTGTAGATTAATTTCCCTTTTCTATCATATGTAGAAAGACACATTGCTAGAGTCTTTACACATAGTACATGATGTACATGCTTTTGACTGGGTGTCCAGCTTTATATCATGTGTTCAGAACCTCTCATAATTTATTTCCTTAAATAATCTCAAATCCAATTTTCCAGGCAGCCTGGGCTGGGTTCTAAGCTGACAAGTGTTCATTATCCACAACCGAGAGCCAATCCATATAGAAACCTGATGTAATAAAGAATGCCAAAGCTAGACTGGTAAAAATGTCATGAATTTTAATTTTATTTGGTGTATTACATCTAGAAATTATTGTTGCAATGTAATTATTTTGAATTACACTGCAGACATAATGTAATTTTAGCATTATAAAACTTTAAGAGGTGGTCACCACTGGTAATTAAACAAATACAATAAAACTGGTGTTTTGTGGGCAGAAGGGTTCCATTAGATAATTCTTTTGGGTATTTACGGGATATTTTGTTTCTAATTTTATTTGGGATCACACTATAAATGAACATAGCATGCATTTTAAAGACTAAAAAATATATGGAAGTTTGCATGCAATTTTTTTAGCATTTGGCAAGTGATCACTGTATAAATAACAATACTTTAAAAATTTAGTCATATCTTTAACTATATGGACTTTAAAAAATCTTGATTACTGCAAAACATGTTATTTTAGCCTGAGAAGTCGACACTTTTTACTAAGATGTTACCTCTCTTTTTGTTTGGTTGTTGCATGTGTGATCAAGGGGCTTCTTTTTTGCCCTAAATTTTATGTTTTCAGTTAGGGTTTGTGAAGAAATGATTTTATCTGGGGATCCTGGAATACGTAACTCAGATATTTGCACTCATCACGATGGAAGAGTTAGATTGACTAGGAGAAAAGTTCAATTAGCATGTTTGAAATGGAGTACAAAAAAAAAAAAAAAATGGAGTACAGTTTCCTTAGAGTTACGGTAACCCTGCTGATGGGAACAGGAACAAAACTGATACAAGATCTCCCCAGGGCTTCAGTCAGTAGATGTGACCATTTATTTTTGGTGAATTGCTGTTTTGAATGCAATGTGCTGTGTAAATTGAGCATAATACAATATGATGTCATATAACATGAGGCGATGTCACATCACGCAATGTACATCATGAAACACATGACATTATATAAAACAGCATGATATCATATGATAAACGTGTCATATAACACTGTGTACAATGTGACATCACATAATTACAGTGTGATGTCATATAACATCAGATCATGCCTTGTAACAAAACATAGCGTCATATAACACATTCCTTCATTTTTTTCTTTTTAAAGATTTTATTTATTTATTTGACAGAGCGAGACACAGCGAGAGAGGGAACACAAGCAGGGGGAGTGGGAGAGGGAGAAGCAGGCTTCCTTCCTTCCTTCCTTCCTTCGGCAGGAAGGCTGATGTGGGGCTCGATCCCAGGACCCTGGGACCATGACCTGAGCTGAAGGCAGACGCTTAACGACTGAGCCACCCAGGCGCCCCTAACACATTCCTTCATTTAAACATCATAACCTAAACACAGCATTAACTCTCATCCTCTTTTTCTTTCTTATTTTATTTTTTTAAGTTATCATAGAGAAAAATTGACTTTTCCTTTTGGTACAAAATTTTATGAATTTTAACAAAGATGTAAATTTATGTAACCACCACTACAATTGGAATATAGAACAATTCCATTGCCCCAAAAAACTTCAGTGTTACCCTTTGTAGTTACCCCCTGCCTCAATCTCAGCAACTCCTAATTTGTTCTCTATCCCTACAGTTTTGTCTTTTAGACGATGTCTAACACATGTAATCAGACTTTTTGCAACCTTTGGGATTGGCTTTTCTTACACAGCATAATTTCAGATTCATCCAAGTTGCTGTGTGTATCAACAGTTCATTTGTTTTGTTGCTCAGTAGACTTCCGTGGTATGGATACATTTTGTTTGTCCATTCACCCATTGAAGGACATTTGGATTGGTTCCAGTTTTTGGTGATTGTGAGTAGAGCCAACATTTGGCATGGTCAGATACCCTCCCCTGGAGTTCCAAACACCTTAGATCGAGAACTCACATGTTATTCTAATCATTTGTTTGTGTCTCTGTCCCCTAATATCCCCTTGCCCTAGCTAGACTCAAGGGCGTGGTCCTTGTCTGCTAAACTTTTCTCTCCCCAGTGCCTTGTATGAATGCCCCACACATTAATAGATACAAGATATAGGGTTCTAGGATGCACGATTCTTTTTAAATTATCGATAGGTTTTTTTAATTTAAACAATGCAGAAAATATCAAAAAGATAAAAGTTGCTATTAGAATACTATGTAACTTCCAAAGTGAATATCATCTTGTCTACTTTTCAGAGAAAAACAATGTTCACAGTGTTGTCCATATTCTTCCCTATTTTGTAATATTACATTATGTATCTAGATTATTTATCAGTCACCTACATATCTATGTCACTGATTTCTATAGTCACATTGTCTATAGTGAACTACATCTCTTTTTTTCCATTTATGTATCGTACAAATGTGATCATATCAGTGTAGGGACCTACCTCATTCTCTTTTAATGACTACACAGTACTCTATTGTATATGGATACACCATATACAATTCAGTGAGACGCCTATTAAAAATTAAGTTGTTTTCAATTTTTATGCCATTACCATGATACTGCAATGTACTTCCTTGTACACATGTGACTGACCATCTGTACTTTGAATTTTTAACATATTTTGCTATGTTCTCTATTGGTTTGTCATTTTTTTCTTTTTCTTTTTTTTTTAGGCTTTAGTGATACTTTATTTTTTAAAATTAATTAAGTTTTATGACACAGAGAGAGAGAGAGAGCAAGCACAAGCAAGGAGAGCAGCAGGCAGAGGGAGAGGGAGAAGCAGGCTCCACGCTGAGCAGTGATCCCAATGTGGGGCTTGATCCCAGGACCCAGGGATCATGACCTGAGCTGAAGGCAGACGCTTAACCGAGCCACCCAGGCGCCCCTAAAATTAATTTATTTTTATTAACATATAATGTATTATTTGTTTCAGGGGTACAGGTCTGTGATTCAACAGTCTTACACAATTCACAGTGCTCACCATAGCACATACCCTCCCCAATGTCCATCACCCAGCCACCCCATCCCTCCCACCCCCTCCACTCCAGCAACCCTCAGTTTGTTTCCTGAGATTAAGAGTCTCTTATGGTTTGTCTCCCTTTCTGGTCTCGTCTTGTTTCATTTTTTCCTCTCTTCCCCTATGATCCTCTGTCTTGTTTCTCAAATTCTGCATATCAGTGAGATTATATGATAATTGTCTTTCTCTGATTGACTTACTTGGCTTAGCATAATATCCTCTAGTTCCATCCACGTTGTTGCAAATGGCAAGATTTGGGGCTTTTTTGATGGCTGCATAATATTCCATTGTATGTAATACCACATATTCTTTATCCATTCATCTGTCGATGGACATCTAAGCTCTTTCCATAGTTTGGCTATTGTGGACATTGCTGCTATAAACATTGCTGTGCACATGCCCCTTCGGATCCCTACATCTGTATCTTTGGGGTAAATACCCAGTAGTGCAATTGCTGGGTCATAGGGTAGCTCTATTTTCAACTTTTTGAGGAACCTCCATACTGTTTTGCAGAGTGGCTGCACCAGCTTGCATTCCCACCAACAGTGTAGGAGGATTTCCCTTTTCCTCATCCTCACCAACGTCTGTCATTTCCTGACTTGTTGATTTTAGCCATTCTGAGTGGTGTGAGGTCTTCTTATTGATTCTTATAGATTCCAACTTAATTATGAGAATTTTAGATGTGGCTGACTCAGTCTAGGTTCTCTAGAGAGCAAAGCCTGGGCGAAGGCTTGTGTGTGGGTTTTTCATTGGGAAGTATGATTCCAGGGAAGAGAAGTGAAGGATAAGGAGGCAGAGTAGTGTCAGGTGAATGTGATAACCACTACACTGTGGAAACATGGAAGCACAGTAGTGAAGAGAGCAAGTCAAAACAAGACAGCATCACCATATGGCCTCTGATGTGGGCCACTGGTGGCTTCATCCCATAGGATTGTCTGAGAAGAAGTATAGAATATGTCTCAGGTCTGTCCATGGGGTTGCATGGGAGAGGGTGCCTTTACCTATTGGTTCCATTAGCCATTGGTTCAAGTTTTATGGAACGCTAACTTGCACATGTATACAGCTGATACACACATGAAGGTCAAGCAGCAGAAAGGCTACAGTTGGGAAGTAGGTGTGTGGATTCAGGGACAGATTCGGTTAGGGTACATCTGTATGAGGGCACATCCACATAGAGCTGGCTACTGCCACAGACTTTAAGTGAGAGACAGGAGAACTTTGAGGGACCTAAAGGTGCAAGAGGTGCTACAATAGTGAAGAAAGAAAAGGGACCTGGTTACAATTTATGTGCATCTGGCAAAGAGATAGTTCCCCAGTGTGCAAGGATCTTTATCTCACAACATATGTTAGAATTAACTCTAGTCTGCTCAGTTGGTACACACAGGTCCATAGTGCCTACAGGAAACTCTTGCTACCAGATATGTTTCAAAATTCTGATATCTTTGTTTGTATTTTACAAGGAGAATTCAATGTACGTACTGAATTGTATATAACGTAACACCCCCAAGAGGTTCAGAGCCAGCACCTTGTCATCTAAGCATTAATATTGCTGCAGTGAAACATGAATACTTACACGAGGTGGGATAAATTAAAACCATAAATTGCCTCATTTTAGTTCAAGTCAGGTTTTATTGAATTTTGACATAAAACTTATAAAAATTTTTGCTTTATCTGAACTTTAGGATTTCAGAATCGTGGATAATTGATTAGGAAACTGTAAGAATCAGTGAGCCAACTTTAAAATGTCTTTGGCCTTACAATTTATAACCTTGATCAGCAGTTTTCTAGGTCTCCTCTTTGATAATTAGTTTAGAATGTCCCCCTAAGTTCTCTCACAATATATTTGATTATATTTCAGTTTTGGAGGTTTTTCTGTAATTATTTCCCTGATTATGGTTTCAAAATTGCTAGTGTTTTTACTGTCCCTTTGTGTCCTGTTGTTGAACAAATAAAGCAACTTACTTGATCAGTCTTAAGCAAAATAAAGATTATTGAAGGATACCTGGCTCACTGGCAGACTGCAAGGGATGATTGGTCCTGGGCAGAGGGCAGACTCAGGAAAAAGGAAGGCATCCAGACAAAGAGCATGCTCCTGATTCCCAAACACTCTCCATTCTATTCTCATAGCCTCGTGCTTCTCCATGCACCATTTTCTCATCTTTTTTTCTGTTCACAGCAGAACAGAGATGATCTCATTACTTTCCTGATTTGTAGAATCTCACTTTCAGCAACACAGAGGGAAAAAGTTATTTATTTATTTATTTATTTTGAGGGAAAAAGTTATTTTGAATCCCAGATTCCCTGGTGAAGAGTCTGATTGGCCCAGATTGGATTAGCTTCCTTTTCTAACCTAGAAATTATGACCAGGACAAGGGCCACATGTTTTATAATGGAGGGGCTGGAGGTATAGTTCTTAGAGGAAGGGGGTCATTGTGAGCTGGACAGACATCTCCAAAGCTTCCTAATATATTTCCCAGGTACTCTGATTTCTGGTAAGTAATTCATTACAATTACATCATTCATTTATTAATTCAGTTATCCATTCATGCATTTGTACAACAAATGCAAGTGGTGGTGTAGGGGCTGAGTATAGTGTAGTGAACATAAAAACTATTTCAGTGCTCTCATTGGTCTCCCATTATAGAGGGGAGGTCTGTATTGATTCACATGAGGTGCAATGAGAACTACACAGCTAATTAAGACACAGATCTTCAGAACTCTCACAGTTCATTGTAGAGGCAGGACAAGGGTACCAAGTTATAAAGCCAAATATGATAACTTCCATAATCAAGGGACAGACGAACTGTTATTGCTGTCAAAATTAAAGAGTTAGAAATAGGAGGGGAGAAGGAAATGGAATAGGAGGAGGAAAAAGAAGGAGAAGGGGAGGAACAGGAAGAGGAAGAGTTGGAAGAGATCACATCCAATTGAAAAGGTAAGGAAATGCCTTTTGGAGGAGGCAGCATTTGTCATGGACTTTGACAAAAGAATATGATTCCAAAGGTTGGGGGTGAGATTAAAGATTTCAGCCAGATGGAAAAAATTGAGCAAATACAAGGCAGCAAGTGACCCTTGTAGAAATTCCAGTAAAAAAACCAGAAACATTTGGCCCATGGTGACCCATAGTGTATGCCTGGCAACTGGATGATGGTGTCCCAAGAGGTAGGTCAGCAGCACCCTTCATGCTGGGCAGGTGGTTCAGAAATGTTATTCCAAGTAAGCTCAGACACTCACCAGCCCATAAAATGGATCTGTTCTTTTATGGCTGAGAGGATTTGACCAGGTTGTCTTCTAGCTCTTGTGTTATCAAAACATAAACTTAGACTGATATTGTGAAATGTTACATTTTAACAAGGAGACCAATGCGTTAGTTTGAAATAAGTGTTATAACTGTGGAGGGGACAGTATATTTGGATCTTGGGGTTAGTCAAAGGGTTTGAGTGTTTCATAGCATCATGCTGTGAGTGCCTGTGAATGACAGATGAGGAACTGAATCTTCAATTAAGTCACATGGCTACCCTGTCAGTGAGGGCTGAGATGATCTAGTTTTGAGGGTCTTCTCAAGACTCCGCTGCCTCAAAGAAAGGCTTTTTCTTATGGCCTCAAAGTAGACCTAAAGGAATGGTGGCAGTCACCTGAGTTGTAAGGATACACACACACACACACACACACACACACACACACGGCAATTGTTACATGAAGTTAATGTTAACCTGATAATAGAAACATTTAAATCCCTAGATAGTTCCTTCCTAGTTTTTATCAAGTATTCATCTTAAATGAATGTAAATATCCACGTGATTATTTTGGAATGACAATAAATATAACAAATAGGTCTTGGCTTTTAAGAATCAATTAGAGTAAAGTGCCTGTTTTCCTTACTAATCTTACCATGGGTAAAATTACCATATTCTCCATGACACCGAAGAAATGAAATCAAGAGAGAGAGAGGTGAGGGAGAGGAAGGAAGAGGAAGAGAGAAAGGGAGCAGGTGAGATAAGGAGAGACAGAGAGAGAGAGAGAGAATGGATTTGATTTTTTTTATTGAGATCTAGAATTCACATACCATAAATTTCATCCTTTGAATGTGTATAGTTCGGTGTTCTTTTGTATATTCACAAAGTTGTGTAACCATTGCCACTTCCAGGACATTTTCCTCACCCTCAAATAACCCCACACCTATTATCAGTCACCATTTCCCCTCACACCCTGCATTGCACCTCCTTCCAATAATTCCACTTTCTGCCTGTATGGACTTGCCTATTATGGACATCCCACATAAATTGAATTATTCCACATGGGGTCTTTTGTATCTTAGCATAATGATTTCAAGATTCATCCATGTTGCAGGATGGTTTACTACTTCATTACTTTTTATGGCTGAATAATATTCCATTTTCTAAGCTATGCCATAATTTGTGTATCTATTAATTGACTGATGGACATTTTGTTTTTTCCACTTTTTGGTTATTATGAATGATGCCACTTTGAACATTTGTGTATGAGTTTTTGTGTGGACATATGTCTTCAGTTCTCTTGGATATATGCCTACGAATGGAATTGCTGGGTCATATGGCAATTCTGCATAACTTTTTGAGGAACTGATAGATTGTTCTCCATAGCACCTTTAATTTTACATTCCCAACAGCATTGGATGAGGGTTCCAATTTCTCCACATCCTCACCAACACTTGTCATTTTCTATATTTTTGATTATCTCCTTTCTTCGGGGTGCAAAAGAGTATCACATTACGTTAATGAGATGGCTAATGGCTAACATTGTTGGGCATCTTTTCATGTGCTTGTGGCCATTTGTGTATCTTCTCTGGAGAAATGTCTATTAAAACACTTTACCCATTTTTATTTATTTATTTAATTAAATTGTTATTTTATTATGTTATGTTAGTCATCATACATTATATCATTAGTTTTTGATGTAGTGTTCCATGATTCATTGTTTGTGTATAATACCCAGCATTTTACCCATTTTTTTATTATTTTATTTTTTGATTTTTTATTGTTATGTTAATCACCATACATTACATCATTACTTTTTGATGTAGTGTTCCATGATTCATTGTTTGTACATAACACCCAGTGCTCCATGCAGAATGTGCCCTCTTTAATACCCATCACCAGGCTAACACATCCTCCCACCCACCTCCCCTCTAGAACCCTCAGTTTGGTTTTCAGAGTCCATCGTCTCTCATGGTTCGTCTCCCCCTCTGATTCCCCCCCTTCATTCCTCCCCTCCTGCTATCTTCTTTTTTTTTCTTTCTTAACATATATTGCATTATTTGTTTCAGAGGTACAGATCTGAGATTCAACAGTCTTGCACAATTCACAGCACTCACCATAGCACATACCCTCCCCAATGTCTATCACCCAGCCACCCCATCCCTCCCACCCCCCCCCAGCAACCCTCAGTTTGTTTCCTGAGATTAAGAATTCCTCATATCAGTGAGGTCATATGATACATGTCTTTCTCTGATTGACTTATTTCGCTCAGCAAATACCCTCCAGTTCCATCCACGTTGTTGTAAATGGCATGATCTCATTCCTTTTGATGGCTGCATAATATTCCATTGTGTGTGTGTGTGTGTATATATATATATATATATATATATATATATATATATATATATCACATCGTCTTTATCCATTCAACTGTCCATGGACATCTTGGCTCTTCCCACAGTTTGGCTATTGTGGACATTGCTGCTATAAACATCGGGGTACACGTACCCCTTCAGATCCCTACATTTGTATCTTTGGGGTAAATACCCAGTAGTGCAATTGCTGAGTTGTATGGTACCTCTGTGTTCAACTTTTTGAGTAACCTCCATACTGTTTTCCAGAGTGGTTGCACCACTTGCATTCCCACCAACAGTGTAGGAGGGTTCCTCTTTCTCCGCATCCCTGCCAACATCTGTTGTTTCCTGACTTGTTAATTATAGCCATTCTGACTGGTGTGAGGTGGTATCTCATTGAGGTTTTGATTTTGATTTCCCTGATGCTGAGCGATGCTGAGCACTTTTTCATGGGTCTGTTGGCCATTTGGATGTCTTCTTTGGAAAAATGTCTGTGCATGTTTTCTGTCCATTTCTTGATTGGATTATTTGTTCTTTGGGTGTTGAGTTTGATAAGTTCTTTATAGATTTTGGATACTAGCCCTTTATCTGATATGTCATTTGCAAATATCTTCTCCCATTCTGTCAGTTGTCTTTAGTCAATACTATTCTATCCAGCAAGGCTATCATTCAGAATAGAAGGAGAGATAGGCTCGCAGACAAACAAGAACTAAAGGAGTTCATGACCATAAAACCAGCCCTGCAAGAAATATTAAAGGGGACTATGAGTGGAAAGGAGAGACCAAAAGTAGGAATATAAAGGTAGGAAGCACAAAAATAATAAAAATGAGTATTTCTGTAAAAAATCAGTCAAGGAACTCACAAGATGAAAGGATGTAAAATATGATAACATATACCTAAAATGTGGGGAGGAGAGGAGTAAACAGTGGGTTCAAACTTAAATGACCATCAACTTAATATAGACTGCTATTTGTAGAAGAGGTTATATACAAACCTAATGGTAACCACAAATCAAAAACCACTAATAAATATGGAAGGAAATCCAAATATATCACTAAAGAAAATCAACAAACCATGAAAAAGGGAAAGGCAAGAAAGAATAAGAGAAACTCTTCAGAAATAACCACAAGTAACAAAATGGCACTAAATGCATATCTTTTAGTAATTACTCTGAATGTAAATGGACTAAATGCTCCAATCAAAAGACATAGGGTGAGAGAATGGATAAAAAAACAAGACCCATCTACATACTGCCTACAAGAGACCCATTTTAGATCTAAAGAAACCTGCAGATTGAAAGTGAGAGGATGGAGAAACATTTATTGTGTAAATGGATATCAAAAGAAAGCTGGAGTAGCAATACATATATCAGGCAAAGTAGAATTTAAAACAAAAACAAGAGACAAAAGGGGCGCCTGGGTGGCTCAGTCGTTAAGCATCCACCTTCGGCTCAGTTCATGATCTCAGGGTCCTGGGTTGAGCTCTGCATCGGGCTCCCTGCTCAGCGGGAAGCCTGCTTCTCCCTCTCCCACTCCCTCTGCTTGTGTTCCCCCTCTCACTGTGTCTCTCTCTGTCAAATACATAAATAAAATCTTAAAAAAAAAAAAAAACAAGAGACAAAGAAGGACACTATATAATAATAAAGGGGACAACCTAACAAGAAGATATAACAATTGTAAATATTTATGCACCCAACATGGGAGCACCCAAATACATAAAACATTTAATAACAAAGATGAAGGAACTAATCGATAATAATAAAATAATAGTAGGGGACTTTAGCAACTCACTTACATCAATGGGCAGATCATCTAAAGAGAAAATCAGCAAGGAACAATTACTTTGAATGACACACTTGACCAGATGGATTTAACAGACATAGTCAGAACATTCCATCCTAAAACAGTAGAATACACATTCCTTTCAAGGGCACATGGAATATTCTCCAGAATAGATCACATATTAGCCCACAAAACAATCCTCAACAAATTCAAGAAGATCAAAACCATACCATGCATCTTTTCTGACCGTAATGCTATGAAACTAGAATCAACCATAAGAAAAACCTGGAAAGACCACAAATACATGGAAATTAAATAACATACTACTAAACAATGAATGGGTCAACCAGGAAATCAAAGAAGAAATAAAAAAGTACATGGAAACAAATGAAAATGAAAACACAACAGTCCAAAACTTCTGGGATGAAGCAAAAGCAGTTCTAAGAGGGAAGTTTACAGCAATACAGGTCTACCTCAATAAGCAAGAAAAATATCAAACAAACTCCTTAAAGGAGCTAGAAAAAGAACGACAAACAAAACCTAAATTCAGGAGAAGGAAGGAAATAATGAAGATTAGAGCAGAAATAAATTATATAGAAACTAAAAAGAGCTGATTCTATGAAAAATCAATAAAAATTATAAACCTTTAGCCAGACTTATCAAGAAAAAAATATAAAGGACTCAAATGAAATCACAAATGAGAGAAAAGAAATATCAACTAACACCATAGAAATGTAAATAATCATAAGTGAATATTATGAAAAACTATATACCAACAAATTAGACAACCTTGAAGAAATGGATAAATTCCTAGAAACATACAAACCACCAAACCCAGAACAGGAACAAATAGAAAATTTGAACAGACCAATAGCTAGCAAAGAAATTGAGTCAGTGATTAAAAAAATAAATAAAAAATAAAACAAAACTCCCGACAAACAAAAGTCCAGGGCCAGATGGCTGTATATATGAATTCTACCAAACATTTAAAGAAGAGTTAATACCTATTCCAAAAGAAAAGAAAACTTCCAAATTTATTCTGAAGCCAGCATTATCCTGATACCAAAAACATAAAGACACCACTAAAAAAGAGAAATACTGGCCAATATCCATGATGAACATAGATGCAAAAACTCTCCACAAAATACTAGCAAACCAAATTCGCAATACATGAAAAAAAAAAAAATCTTTCACCAGGATTAAGTGAGATTTATTCCTGAGTTGCAAGAGTAATTGATTATTTGCAGATCAATCAACGTGATACATCTTGTCAATAAGAGAAATGATAACCATATGATCATTTCAATAGATGCAGAAAAAGTACAGCATCCATTCATGATAAAAAAAAGAAAACCCTCAACAAAGTAGGGTTAGAGGGAGCATAACCCAACACAATGAAGGCCATATATGAAACATCCACAGCCAACATCATCCTTCATGGGGAAAAACTGAGAGCTTTTCCTTTATGATCAGGAACAACATAAGGATGTCCACTCTGACCACTTTTATTCAATATAATATTATGAGTCCTAACTATAGCAGACAACAAAAATAAATAAAAGGCATCCAAATCAGTAAGGACAAGTAAGACTTTCACTATGTGCAGATGACATAATTCTATATATAGAAAACCAAAAAGACTGCACCAAAAAACTACTAGAACTGACAAATTCAGTAAAGTTGAAGGATACAAAAATCAATGTACAGAAATCTGTTGCACTTTTTTACACCAATAATGAAGCAGCAGAAAGAGAAATCAAGGAATAAGTCCCATTTACAATTGCACCAAAAACCATAAGATACCTAGGAATAAACCTAACCTAAAGGTGAAAGACTTGTATTATGAAAACTATAAAACACTGATGAAAGAATTGGAGAGGACACAAATAGAAAGATATTTCATGCTCATGGATTGGAAGAACAAACATTGTTACAATTTCTATACTACCCAAGGCAATCCACACATTTAATGCAATCCCTATCAAAATACCAGCAGCATTTTTCACAGAACTAGAACAAAGAATCCTAAAATTTTTATGGAACCACAAAAGACACAAAATAGCCAAAGCAACCTTGAAAAAGGAAAGTAAGGCTGGAGGCATCACAATTCCAGATTTCAAGTTATATTACAAAGCTGTAGTAATTGAAACATTAAGGTACTGGCACAAAGATAGACACATAGATCAACAGAACAGAATAGAAAACCCAGAAATAAACCCACAGTTACATAGTCAATTAATCTTCAAGAAGGCAGGAAAGAATATCCAATGGGGAAAAGACAGTCTCTTCAACAAATGGGTTGGGGAAACTGGACAACACGCAGAAGAATGAAACTAGACCACTTTCTTACACCATCCTCCCAAATAAATTCACAATGGAATAAAGACCTAAATGTGATACCTGAAACCATCAAAATCCTAGAAAAGAACACAGGCAGTAACTTCTTTGGCATTGGTCATAAAAACTTCTTTCTAGATATGTCTCCTGAGGCAAGGGAAACAAAAGCAAAAATAAACTATTCAGGCTACATCAATATAAAAGGCCTCTGCATAACAAAGGAAACAATAAACAAAGCTAAAAGACAACTTTTGGAATGGAAGAAGATATTTGCAAATGACATATCTGATAAAATATATAAAGAACTTATAAAATTTAATACCCCCCAAATAAATAATCCAAATAAAATATGGGCAGAAGACATGAACAGACATTATTCCGAAGACATATAGCTGGTCAACAGACACATGAAAAGATGCACATCATCACTTACCATCAGGGAAATGCAAATCAAAACTACAATGAGATATCACCTCACACCTGTCAGAATGGTTAAAAACAACAATGCAAGAAACAATAGGTGTTGGTGAGAATGTGGAGGAAAAGGAACTTCTTTCACTGTTCGTAGGAATGCAAACTGGTGCAGCCACTCTGGAAACCATATGGAGGTTCCTCAGAAAGTTAAAAAGAGAACCAGTTTATGATCCAGCAATTGTACTACTGGATATTTACCCAAAGAATACAAGAACAATAATTCAAAGGGATACATTCACCCCTATGTTTATAGCAGCATTATTTACTATAGTCAGGATATGGAAGCAGCCTGTGTCCATCAATTGATGAATGTATAAAGAAAAAGTGATACACACACACACACACACACTGGTATGTCATTCAACCATAAAAAAAGAATGAAATCTTGCCTTTTGCCACAACATGGATGGAGCTAGAGAGTATTATACTAAGTGAAATAAGTCAGTCAGAGAAAGACAAATACCATCTGACTTCACTCATATGTAGAATTTAAGAAACAAAACAAACAAGCAAGTGGAAAAAAATGAGAGAGAAGGAAATCAAGAAACAGACTCTTTAAAAAAAAAGATTTAAGATTTTATTTATTTATTTGAGAGAGAGAGAGAGCATGAGCAGCGGAGGGGGCAGAGGGAGAGGAGAAGCAGACTCCCTGCTGAGGAGGGAGCCTGATCCTGGGCTCCATCCCAGGACCCTGAGATCATGACCCGGGTTGAAGGCAGATGCTTATCTGAATGAGCCACCAGGCACAACAAGAAACAGACTCTTAATTATAGAGGACAAACTGATGGTTACCAGAGGGGCGGTGGGTGGGGGGATGGACTAAATAGGTGATTGGGATTGAGGAGTGAACTTGTGGTGATAGGCACAGGGTGATGTATGGAAGTGTTGAATTACTATATTCTACACCTGAGATTAATATAACACTGTATGTTAACTAACTGGAATTAAAATAAAAACTTAAAAATCTCTGGGCCAGCAGAAATCTCAGAATTGGGTTTTGGACCAGAGCCCATCTTCTCTCCAGGTTGCTGGCCTCCTGAATAACACATATTTTTCTCAGCTCATGATCATGGAGTCCCAGGATCGAGTCCCACATCGGGCTCCCTGCTCAGCAGGGAGTTTGCTTCTCCCTCTGGCCCTCCCCCCTCTCATGCTCTCTCGCTCTCATTCTCTCAAATAAATAAATAAAATCTTTTAAAAAATACGAAGACTGTGTTGTTCAATTTCCACATATTGTGTTATTTCTCCAATTTTTTTAGTTATTGATTTTTAATTGTGGTCAGAGACGATATTTAGTGTGATTTCATTCCTTTTACATTTAATTAGCCTTGTTCATAGACTAACATATGGTCTACTCTACAGACTGCTCCATATGTGCTTTTAAGAAAAATGTGTACTTTGCTATTATTAGGTGGAGCATTCTGTAGATGTCTATTTGGTCTAGTTTCACGGTGTTGTTCAAGTCTTTCATTTCTTTGTTGATCTTCGCTCTAGTTTATCCATTATTGAAAGTAAAGTACTGAACTCTCTGACTATTCTTATTGAATTGTCTAGTATCCTTTCAATTTGGTCATGTTACCCTCCATGTGTTTTGTGGCTCTCTTTTTAGGTGCATATATACTTAAATTGTTAGGTCTCCTTGACCAACAATTTTAATTATTATAAAATATCTCTAGTGAAATTTTTTTGTCTTAAAATCTGTTTTTACTGGTTATTAATAGCCAATCCAGCTTTATTTGATTTAGAGAGGTCTAGGTGTAGATTTCTTTGAATTTATTTTATTGGGGTTTCACTGAGCTTCTTGGATGTTTTTCATTACATTTGGGAAATTTTTCATTCATATTTTCCCCCCATTTTTTTATTAAAATTCAATTACTTAAAATATAATGTATTATTGGTTTCAGAGGTAGAGGTCAACGATTCATCAGTCTTATATAATACCCAGTGCTCATTACGTCATGTGCCCTCCTTAATGTCTATCACCCACTTACCCTATCTGCCACTTCCCTCCCCTCCAAAAACCCTCAGTTTGTTTCCTATGATTAAAAGTCTCTCATGGTTTTTTCCCTCTCTGATGATTTCCCATTCAGTTTCCCCTCCCTTCCCCTATATTTCTCTGTGCTGTTTCTTGTATTCCACATATGAGTGAAACCATATAATTGTCTTTCTCTGATTGACTTATTTCACTCAGCATAATACCCTCCAGTTCCAACCACTTCTATGTAAATGATAAGTATTCATTCTTTCTGTTGGCTGAGTAATCTTCATATATATATATACCACATCTTCTTTATCCATTCATCTGTCGATGGACATCTGAGCTCTTCCCGAGTTTGGATAATGTGGACATTGCTGCTATGAACATTGAGGTACAGGTGCCCCTTTGGATCACTACATTTTTATCTTTGGGATAAATACCCAGTAGTGTAATTGCTGGGTCATAGGGTAGCTCTATTTTCAACTTTTTGAGGAACCTCCATACTGTTTTCCAGAGTGGCTGCACCAGATTGCATTCCCACCAACAGTGTAGGAGGGTTCCCCTTTTTATGCACCCTCGCCAACATCTGTTGTTTCCTGAGTTGTTAATTTTAGCCATTCTAACTGGTGTGAGGTGGTATCTCATTGTGGTCTTGATTTGTATTTCCCTGATGCTGGGTGATATTGAGCACTTTTCATGGGTCTGTTGGCCATTCGTATGTCTTCTTTGCAGAAAAGTCTGTTCATGTCTTCTGCCCATTTCTTGATTGGATTATTCTTTGGGTGTTGAGTTGATAAGTTCTTTATAGATTTTAGATACTAGCCCTTTATCTGATATGTCATTTGCAAATATGTTCTCCCATTCTGTCAGTTGTCTTCATTTTATTCAACTGTTTCCTATGCTCTGCAAAAGCTTTTTATCTTGATGAAGTCCCAATAGTTCATTTTTGCCTTTGTTTCCCTTGCCTTTGGAGACGTGTCTAGCAAGAAGTTGCTGTGGCCAAGGTCACAGAGGTTGCTGCCTGTGTTCTCTAGGATTTTGATAGATTCCTGTCTCACATTTAGGTCTTCCATCCATTTTGAGTTTATCTTTGTGTATGGTGCAAGGAAATGGTCCAGTTTCATTCTTCTGCATGTGGCTGCCTAATTTTCCCAACACCATTTGTTGAAGAGACTGTCTTTTTTTCCATTGGATATTCTTTCCTGCTTTGTTGAAGATTAGTTGACCAGAGTTGAGGATCCATTTCTGGGCTCTCTATTCTGTTCCATTGGTCTATGTGTCTGTTTTTGTGCCAGTACCATGCTGTCTTGGTGATCACGGCTTTGTAATATAGCTTGAAATCAGGCAATGTGATGCCCCCAACTTTGTTTTTCTTTTTCAACATTTCCTTGGCGATTTGGGGTCTTTTATGATTCCATACAAATTTTAAGATTGTTTGTTCCAATTTCCATCTTCCAATTCCATCATTGGAATTTTGATCAGGATGGCATTGAAGGTATAGATTGCTCTGGGCAGCATAGACATTTTAACAATGTTTATTCTTCCGATCCATGAACATTGAATATTTTTCCATCTTTTTGTGTCTTCTTCAATTTCTTTCATGAGTGTTTTGTAGTTCCTAGAGTATAGATCCTTTACCTCTTTGGTTAGATTTATTCCGAGGTATCTTATGGGTTTTGGTGCTATTGTAAATGGAATCGATTCTCTATTTTCTCTTTCTGTAGTTACATTGTTAGTGTATAAGAAAGCAACTGATTTCTGTGCATTGATTTTGTATCCTGCCACATTACTGAATTGCTGGATGAGTTCTAGTAATTTGGGGGTGGAGTCTTTTGGGTTTTCCACATAAAGTATCATGTCATCTGTGAAAAGAGAGAGTTTGACTTCTTCTTTGCCAATTTGAATACCTTTTATTTCTTTTTGTTGTCTGATTGCTGTTGCTAGGACTTCTAGTACTATGTTGAACAATAGTGGCAAGAGTGGGCATCCTTGTTGTGTTCCTGATCTTAAGGGAAAGACTCTCAGCTTTTCCCCATTGAGGATGATATTCACTGTGGGTTTTTCATAGATAGATTTTATGAACTTGAGCAATGTTCCCTCTATCCCTATACTCTGAAGAGTTTTAATCAGGAAAGGATGCTGTATTTTGTCAGATGCTTTATCTGCATCAATTGAGAGGACCATATGGTTCTTCTCTCTCTTCTTATTAATGTGTTCTATCACATTGATTTGCAAATATTGAACCACCCTTACATCCCGGGGATAAATCCCACTTGGTCATGGTGGATGATCCTTTTAATGTACTGTTGGATCCTATTAGCTAGGATTTTGATGAGAATTTTGGAATCCATATTCATTAGGGATATTGGTATGAAATTCTCCTTTTTGATGGGATCTTTGGTTTGTGGATCAAGGTAATGCTGGCTTCATAGAATGAGTCTGGAAGCTTTCCTTCTGTTTCTATTTTTTGAAACAGCTTCAGTAGAATAGGTATTATTTCTTCTTTAAATGTTTGGTAGAATTCCCCAGGGAATCTATCAGGCACTGGACTCTTGTTTTTTGTTTTTGATCACTCTTCAATCTCGTTACTGGTTATTGGTCTATTCAGGTTGTCAATTTCTTCCTTTTTCAGTCTTGGAAGTTTATAGGTTTCCAGGAGGCATTCATTTCTTCCAAGTTGCTTAATTTATTGGCATATAATTGTTGATAACAATTTCTAATAATTGCTTCTATTTCCTTGGTGTTAGTCATGATCTCTCCCCTTTCATTCATAATTTTATTAATTTGGGTCCTTTCTCTTTTCTTTTGGATAAGTCTGGCCAGTGGTTTATCGATCTTATTAATTCTTTCAAAGAACCAACTTCTAGTTTCGTTGATCTACTCTACCTTATTTCTGGTTTCTAATTCATTGATCTCTTCTCTAATCTTAATTATTTCTCTTCTAATGCATGGCTTAGGCATCGTTTGTTGTTTTTTCTCCAGTCCTTTAAGGTGTAAAGGTAGTTGGTGAATTCAGGATTTTTCTTTTTTTTTTTTTGAGTGAGGCTTGGATGGCTATGTATTTCTCCCTTAGGACTGCCTTTACAGTATCCCATAGGTTTTGGATTGATGTGTTTTCATTCCCATTGGTTTCCATGAATTGTTTAAGTTCTTTGATTTCCTGGTTGACCCAGACATTCTTAAGTGAGTGATCATTAGCTTCCAAGTGTTTGAATTTCTTCCAAATTTTTTCTTGTGATTGAGTTCCAGTTTTAAAGCATTATAGTCTGAGAATATGCAGGGAATAATCTTTTGGTATCAGTTGAGACCTGATTCATGACCCAGTATGTGGTATCTTCCTGGAGAAAGTTCCATGTGCTCTTAAGAAGAATGAGTATTCTGTTGTTTTAGGTGGAATGTTCTGTATATATCTATGAGGTCCATCTGGTCCAGTGTGTCATTCAAAGCTCTTGTTTCTTTGTTGATTTTCTGCTTAGATGATCTGTCTGTTGCTGAGAGTGGAGTACTGAGGTCTCCTACAATTGACATATTGTTATCAATATGACTCTTTATTTTGGTTAACAGTTGACTTATGTAGATGGCTGCTCCCATGTTCACGGCATATATATTTAAATTGTTAGAGATTCTTGTTGGATAGACCCTTTGAGAATGATATAGTGTCCTTCTGTGTCTCTAACTATAGTCTTTAGTTTAAAATCTAATTTGTCTGATATAAGAATTGCTACCCCAGCTTTCTTTTGAGGTCCGCTGGCATGGAAGATGGATCTCCATCTCTTCACTTTCAGTCTGGATGTATCTTTAGGTTCAAAATGAGTCTCTTGAAGACAGCAAATGGATGGGTCCTGTCTTTTTATCCAATCTGCAACCCTGTGCCATTTTATGGGAGCATTTAGGCCATTCACGTTGAGAGTGATTATTGAAAGATGTGAATTTAATGTCATCATGTTGCCTGTTAAGACTCTGTTTTTATAGATTGTCTCTGTAAATTTCTGTTGTATATCACTCTTGGGGTATTTCTCCTTTTATAGAACCCCTCTTAATATTTCTTGCAGGGCCGGCTTAGTGGTCACATATTCTTTTAGTTTCTGCGGGTCTTGGAAGCTCTGCATCTCTCCATCCATTCTCAATGACAGCCTTGCCAGATAAAGTATTCTTGGCTGCATGTTCTTCTCATTTAGTACCCTGAATATGTCTTGCCAGGCCTTTCTGGCTTGCCAGATCTCTGTGGATAGGTCTGACGTTATTCTGATGTTCCTCCCTCTGTACATAAGGAATCTCTTCCCCCTAACTGCCCTTAAGATGGTTTCCTTGGGTCTAAGATTTGCGAGTTTTACTACTACATGCTGGGGTGTTGATCTGTTCTCCTTGATCTGGGGGGATGGTCCTCTCTGCCTCTAAGACATGAATGTTTGTTTCATTCCCCAGATTAGGGAAGTTCTCAGCTATGATTTGCTCAAATATATGTTCTAGTCCTCTCTCTCTCTCCACCCCCTCTGGGATCCCAATAATTCTGACATTGCAACATTTCATGGCGTCCCTTATTTAATTCTGCTTTCATGGATTTTAAGCTGTTTCTCCCAAGCCTCCTCATTTTCCTTCTTTTCTATCAGTTTGTCTTCTAGATCACTAATTCATTCTTCTTTCTCATTTACCCTAGCTGTTAGAGTATCTAGATTAGATTGGCTCTCATTGATAGCATTTTTAAGTTCTGCCAGTTCAGCTCTCATTTTGCCCTTAGAGACTCTGTGTTGCCATTAATCGATTTCTCCATTCTAGCTATCGTCTTCATAACTGTTACCCTGAAGTCTGTTTCTGACATCATGCTTATATCGGTGTCCATCCTGTCTGCAGGACAGGCCATTGTCTCTGGGTCTATTCTTTGTTGGGAGTTCCTCCTCCTAGTCACTCTGTTGAATTGTGGTTGAGGGGATGTACAGTCAAAAATATCAACCACAATCCAGGCAAGGTGCACCCTGGGAAAGTTTGGAGCAATTGGAAACTACCACCAAAAAACCCAGCCAAAATGAAACCCAAGAATAAGATTTATAAAGTACAAAAAGCAAACAAACAAATAAAGAAAACCCTCACCCCCCCCAAAAAAAACCGACAAAACCCCCCAAAAAAACAAGAACAAAAAAAGGGGGGTGCAGGGAAGGTGGCTATAATTCCTCTATTTGGGCAAGGTAGAGTGTTTCAGCTCTTCCAGGGTGTATTTTGTTCTCTTTGTTAGAGAACAGTACTTCCCAGACATACAAGGAAATTAAAACTGATATATATATAAAGGCAGTATTGAGTAGCGAAAAAGGACTACTTTGAAGCTTATATCTATATGTATAAAAAAGAAAAAGAAAAAAAGTATATGTGTGAAAAAGTTCAAGTTAAAAAGTTATTATGGAATATGTTGTATCAAACATCTGGTTGAAATGATAAGCAGGTAAAAAAAAAAAAAAAAGAAAAAGAAACAGGAAGCATGAGAAAGAATTAAGAGAGAGAGAATAGTTGTTATCTGAGAAATATACAGGCTGTGAGGCAACACCAGGAGCTTAATATACTAATTTTCCCCTGATGTTGGGGTTTTATAGTTTTATGGGGACCCTGGAGTTGTTGTCCTCTTGTTCTTCCAGCTTGTCTTCTGGAGGAGGGGCCTGCTGCCTTGTTTTTCAGTCAGTCCTGCTTGGACGGAGTTGCCCTGCCCCCTATCTAGGGGCTGGTCTCCGGGGAAACCCTTTTTTGGGCTTTTGTTCTCTGGCAGCCTTACATGCCTTTTTGGAGGGTCAGAAAAAAGGAAAATGTCTGCACCCAGACCTCTGTCCCAGAGGAGAGAAGCCACAGTCTGCTCCTCTCTGAATCCTCCAGGACACACAGTCTCCCGCTCAGTACGCCCCTCTGAAAACCGCAGCCTCGCACAGGCAGTGCATGCCACCAGCTATCACCTCAGTGGTGGACCCCGGCTCCTGCTTGTGTCTGCCCCCTGTGCCACCAAAACTGGGAGTGATCCCGGACTGGGCAGCCCGGGATGTGGCAGGAGTGGTGGTCGGCCTGCAGGTCGGCCTGGGCACAGTTCCAAGCCAGGTCCTCTCTGGTGTTGAGCAGCAGGTAGTGGGTGGCGGCCACCTCCAGGCCCCTTTCTGCAGGCTCAAGTCCGTGTCTGGTCCTCCCAAGCAGTCTGTGAAGTTTTAATCAAGAAAGCATGCTGTACTTTATCAAGTGCCTTTGCTGCATCTATGAAAGGATTCTTGTTCTTTCCTTTATTTATATTGTGTATCACACTGATTGATTTGTAGATGTTGAACCACCCTTGCAGCCCAGGAATAAATATCACTTGGTCATGGTGAATAATCCTTTTAATGTACTGTTGGATCCTGTTGGCTATTTTGGTGAGAATTTTTGCATCCATGTTCATCAGGGATATTGGTCTGTAATTCTCCTTTTTGATGGGGTTTTTGGTTTTGGAATCAAGGTAATGCTGGCCTCATAGGAAGAGTTTGGAAATTTTCCTTACATTTCTACTTTTTGAAACAGCCTCAGAAGAATAGGTATTAATTCTTCTTGAAATGTTTGGTAGAATTCCCCTGGGAAGCCATCTGGCCCTGGGCTCTTGTTTGTTGGGAGATTTTTGATTACTGCTTCACTTTCCTTGCAAGTTATGGGTCTGTTCAGGCTTTCTATTTCATCCTGTTTCAGTTTTGGTGGTTTATACAACTCTAGAAATGCATCTATTTCTTCCTGATGGCCCAATTTTTGGCATATAGTTGCTCATAATACGTTCTTAAAATTGTTTGTATTTCTTCGTTGTTGGTTGTGATCTCTCCTCTTTCATTCATGATTTTATTTATTTGGGTCCTTTCACTTTTTTTTTGATAAGTCTGGCCAGGGGTTTATCAATTTTATTAATTCTTTCAAAGAATCAGCTTCTAGTTTTGTTGATCTGTTCTGCTCTTTTGTTTTCTATTTCATTGATTTCTGCTCTAATCTTTTATCATTTCCCTTCTGCTGGATTTAGACTTTATTTGCTGTTCTTTTTCCAGCTCCTTTAGATATAAGGTTTCTTGAGGAAGGCCTGTATTGCTATATACTTCCCTTTTAGGGCCACCTTTGCTACATCCCAAAGATTTTGAACAGTTGTGTTTTCATTTTCATTTTCATTTGTTTCCATGTATTTTTAAAATTCTTCCTTAATTTCTTGGTTGACCCATTCATTCTTTAGTAGGTTGTTCTTTAACCTCCATGTATTTGTGGTCCTTCCAAATTTCTTCTTGTGGTTTACTCCAAATTTCATAGCATTGTGGTCTGAAAATATACATGGTATGATCTCAGTCTTTTTGTACCAGTTGAAACCTGGTTTATGACCCAGTATGTGATCTATTCTGGAGAATGTTCCATGTACTATTGAGAAGAATGTATATTCTGTTGCTTTAGGGTGAAATGCTCTGAATATATCTGTGAAGTCTATCTGGTCCAGTGTGTCATTCAAAGCCCTTGTTTCCTTGGTAATTCTCTGCTTCGATGACCTGTCTGTTGCTGTGGTGGGATATTAATGTCCCCTACTATTATTGTATTATTATCAATGATTTTCTTTAATTTTATTAATTGGTTTATATATTTGGTTGCTCCCAAGTTAGGGGCATAAATATTTGCAATTGTTAGAACTTCTTGTTGGATAGACCCTTTTATTATGATGTAGTGTCCTTTTTTTATCTCTTATCACACTCTGGTTTAAAATCTGGTTTGTCTGATATAAAGATGGCCACTCCAGATTTTTTTACATGTCCATTAGCATGATAAATGGTTCTCCATCCCCTCACTTTCAATCTGGAGGTTTCTTTGTGTCTAAAATGAGCCTCTTGTAAGCAGCACATCAATGGGTCTTTTTTTTTTTAATCCATTCTGATATTCTATGTCTTTTGATTGGAGCGTTTAGTCCATTTACATTCAGAGTAATCATTGAAAGATATTTATTATTTTAGTGCCATTGTATTAGCCGTAAAGTTGTATTTAGATTGTCTCTGTTCCTTTTGGTCTTCATTACTTTGGAGCTCTCTTTCTGATCACAGGATCCCCATTAATATTTCTTGCAGGTGTGATGTTAGTGTTCATGAATTCCTTTAGTTTTTGTTTGTCCTGGAAACTCTATATCTATCCTTATATTCTGAATGACAGCCTTGCTGGGTAAAGTATTCTTGGCTGCATATTTTTCCCATTTAGCACATTGAATATATCATGCCAGTCCATTTTGGCCTGCCAGGTCTCTGTGGACAGGTCTGCTGCCAGCCTTATATATCTACCCTTGTAAATTAAGGACCTCTTCTCCTGAGCTGCTTTCAGGATTTTCCCTTTATCTGTGTAATTTGTAAGCTTCACTATAATATGTTGATGTGTTGACCTATTTTTTTTTTTTTTTTTGAGGGGGGTTCTCTATGCCTCCTGGACTTGAATGCCTGTTTCCTTCTCCAGATTAGGGAAATTCTCAGCTATAATTTGTTCAAATAAACCTTCTGTCCCCTTTCCCCTCACTCCTCATCTTCTTGGACTCCTATAATATGGATGCCATTTCTCTTTATGGCATCACTGAGTTCCCTAAGCCTAACTTTGTGATCTAATAGTTTTCTTTCCCTCTTCTTCTCAGCTTCCTTATTTTCAATAATTTTATCTTCTGTATCACTGATTCGCACTTCTGATTCGTTCATCCTCATTTTTATGACTTCCACTTTGGACTGCATCTTGGTAATAACACATTTTATTTTGGCCTGACTAGATTGATTTTAGTTCTTTTATCTCTACAGTGAGGGATTCTCTAGTGTCATCTATGCTTTTTTTAAAAGTCCATGTAGTATCTTTATAATCATTACTTTAAATTCTAGTTCAGACATCTTGCTTATATCTGTATTTATTAAATCCCTGGCAGTGAGTACTACCTTCTGTTTTTGTTTTGTTTTGGGGGGGGCGGGGTGAATTTTTCTGTCTCATTATATTGTCCAGAAAAGAAAGGAAGAAAGAAAAAGAAAACAACAACAACAACAACAACTACTACTACTTCAGGAAGTGTTTCTGGTGTACACTGTGTACACTCTGTTGTTGCATTTTGGCTGCTCTTTCCCAGTGGTTGTCCTCTACAGAGTTGCTCCTCACTTGTAGTGGGGGGTGTTTGGATATTTAACTGGTGTGCTTTGTTTGTTAAGATAAGACTGGAAAAGAGAAAAGGAAAGAAAAAGATCCAAAACAAGAGAAAAGGAAAAGGAATAGAAATGCAAACAAACAAACAACTGTAGCCTGTTTCTAAAGAATAAGAAGGAAAGAAAGAAAAAAAAGTAAGGAAAGAGGAAAAGAGAAAAAAAATATAAACAGTCTGATTTGAAAAATAAGAGAATGAAACAAACAAATCAACAAATGAACAAAAAATTATAATCCTGATACCAAAAAAAGATAGAGAAAAGAGAATAAGAAAAAAGAAATAAAAGACTAAAAAATAAAAAGTAAGAAATAGAAATATAAAAAATTAAAACATTAAAAAAATTAAGAAAAAGAAAAAACAGGAGCAAGCCTCATTTTTCCACCAGAAGCTGATGTTTTGGAGAATTCTTTAATCAGTGGACTTGGTACATGTGGGGGGCCTGTGTTGGTCTTCTGAGGGTGAGGTTGATTGGGCTAGCTCACAAGCTGACTTGCCCTTGTATAGATGCTCCTGCCAGGTGCAAGGGGTTGAGGTTTAGTGTAGGGGACTCCAGCCTCCACTGGAGGCACTGTATTTCTCTCTGAAGTCCTTCTTTGCTGGTGGGCAGTGGGAGGAGGGATGGTGGAGGAGGAAGAATATGGTGTCACCCCACTCTCTTGTCCCTGGGGAGAGGAACCCCTGGTCACTGCTGTTCAGGAGGTCCTCAAAGAAAAGCAAACAATCTCCTGTGTTCCAGGCTTTCCTCAGTTTCCTGCCCTTAACCTGTCT
Organism: Phoca vitulina; assembly: GCF_004348235.1. Taxonomy (NCBI): domain Eukaryota; kingdom Metazoa; phylum Chordata; class Mammalia; order Carnivora; family Phocidae; genus Phoca; species Phoca vitulina. The sequence goes on along the minus strand of NW_022589787.1, from coordinate 4,511,235 downwards.
GTTCTTGGACCATTGGTGTGCCCAGTACCACAGATCTCTGGCCAGTGGTTGGGATTCAAAATTCCAAATTTTAAAGGATCTGGCAAGGACCTCCCACAGAGGAGAGCCTTGTGGTTCACACAGCACCGTCCTGTTCCAGAAAAGCAGTTGCACAGTTTGCACTCATAGGTTAGAGTTTATTGTAACACTCAGCGAAAAGTTGCAACCAGGTTATGAGCCATCTGTGTGCAACTCAGTCCCTAACTCCCTTCTGCCCCAGAAAAGCAATCTCCCAGAGGCTTGAATCTATTGTGGCAGACAGCAAAAAGAAGCAGCCAAGTTATCAGCAGACAGCCCATGTCTCTGCTCTATGCTCAGTTCTGTCCAGAAAAGCAGGCTTCTTGGTGCACAGAGGTTTAAGCTTATTGTGGCTCAGTGAAAAGCTGCTAAGAGGTTTTCTGCCATCTGTGCACACCTCTGTCCCTGCTGTTTACTGCTCAATGGCTCCCAGCTGGCCTTTTGTCCTTTGAGAGGCAAAATACCTTCTTCCAAATGTACTCCAGAAAGGGAAATGATCACCCCCAGTGCACCCCAGGGCTTATTGTGAGATCCCTACCCACTATGATCTCTCCCTGACTTTGCTATATGAAAAGGATTCCCTCCCCTTCGAGGCTGCAGGACTTACCTCTCCCCCAGTTCACAGCTCCAAACCTCACATCTACTACGTTCTCTCCCTCCAACTGTGTAGATTGTTTTCTTAATCCTCAGATCATATTCCTGCTTGTTCAAAGTAGTTGGATGTTGATCTACCTGTGTTTGAGGGATGAGGCAAGCTCAGGGTCCCCCTACTAATTTTTTTTCTTCTTCTTCTTTTTTTATTATTATGTTATGTTAATCACCATACATCATTAGTTTTTGATGCAGTGTTCCATGATTCATTGTTTGCGTATAACACCCAGTGCTCCATGCAGAACCTGCCCTCTTTAATACCCATCACCAGACTAACCCATGCTCCCACCCCCATCCCCTCTAGAACCCTCAGTTTGTTTTCCAGAGTCCATCGTTTCTCATGGTTCATCTCCCCATCCGATTTCCCCTCCTTCATTCTTCCCCTCCTGCTATCTTTTTTTTTTTTAACATATAATGTATTATTTGTTTCAGAGATACAGATCTGTGATTCAACAGTCTTGCAAAATTCACAGCGCTCACCATAGCACATGCCCTCCCCAATGTCTATCACCCAGCCACCCCATCCCTCCCACCCCCCCCCAGCAACCCTCAGTTTGTTTCCTGAGATTAAGAATTCCTCATATCAGTGAGGTCATATGATACATGTCTTTCTCTGATTGACTCATTTCACTCAGCATAACACTCTCCAGTTCCATCCACGTCGTTGCACATGGCAAGATTTCATTCCTTTTGATGGCTGCATAATATTCCATTGTATATATATACCACATCTTCTTTATCCATTCATCTGTCCATGGACATCTTGGCTCTTTCCACAGTTTGGCTATTGTGGACATTGCTGCTATAAACATCGGGGTGCACGTACCCCTTTGGATCCCTCCATTTGTATCTTTAGGGTAAATACCCAGTAGTGCAATTGCTAGGTCATATGGTAGCTCTATTCTCAACTTTTTGAGGAACCTCCATACTGTTTTCCAGAGTGGCTGCACCACCAACAGTGTAGGAGGGTTCCCCTTTCTCTGCATCCCCGCCAACATCTGTCGTTTCCTGACTTGTTAATTTTAGCCACCTGACTGGTGTGAGGTGGTATCTCATTGAGGTTTTGATTTGGATTTCCCTGAGCTGAGCGATGTTGAGCACTTTTTCATGTATCTGTTGGCCATTTGTATGTCTTCTTTGGAAAAATG